>NW_015505730.1:510860-518163 GCF_001515645.1 Sinocyclocheilus grahami
TTCCACACTTTTTCCTTCCACTCAACTTTCTGTTAACATGCTTGGATACAGCACTCTGTGAACAGCCAGCTTCTTTGGCAATGAATCTTTGTGGCTTACCCTCCTTGTGAAGGGTGTCAATGATTGTCTTCTGGACAACTGTCAGATCAGCACTCTTCCCCATGATTGTGTAGCCTAGTGAACCAAACTGAGAAACCATTTTGAAGGCTCAGGAAACCTTTGCAGGTGTTTTGAGTTGATTAGCTGATTGGCATGTCACCATATTCTAATTTGTTGAGATAGTGAATTGGTGGGTTTTTGTTAAATGTGAGCCAAAATCATCACATCTAAAAGAACCAAAGACTTAAACTACTTCAGTCTGTGTGCATTGAATTTATTTAATACACCAGTTTCACAATTTGAGTTGAATTACTGAAATAAATTAACGTTTCCACGACATTCTAATTTATTGAGATGCACCTGTACATAGGAATACGGAACCAGACTTCACAAAGAGGAGCTGCCATGCACTCATCAAAAGCTCTTAATACGATACTTTTACCTGCAAGGCACCCCAGGAATGACTGCAGAACCAGCAGTTTCCATAGCAACTTCATCTTCACTTTGGAACGGTCAAAGTCAACTCGCATCCAATCACGAAGGTATGGAGGCCTCTCTGTGGTTTCTCGTTCTTCACTCTGCAAGGAACACAAAAAAGTAGGTGCTTAGTTTGATTCAAAGATCCTCCACTCTGTTAAAGTTCTAGTAATAGTTGACCAAGTTAAAATGCAGAGTGCTGCCATAATGTCTCAGTATTTCAATTCTGATTCAGTTCTTTTTGGCACCTGAAATAAACATGTTGAATTTGCTTTTCATTATAAAATTATGTTCACCACCTACACTGTAAAAATTATTACAAGAAGGTACTATTTCAGTTTTTCTACTTCAGAATGTCAGGCTTAATTCAGTGCATTACTTGCGGTTTCTTTGTAATTGTGAAATTTACTAGCAACATCTGAGTGAAAACTGTTACAGCAGGTTGTTTCAGTGTATTTAACTTCTGTAATGTGCCATACTGCCAACTGAAGCTGGATAAGCACCAAAAAAAAAAAAAAAATTAAAAATTAAAAATTTTAAACATCAGGAGTTTGGGAATTGGATTGTGAAAAGTGCTCTCTACATATATGACAATATATGATACATATATGACATTGTTGTATAAAGTCGTTAGTTTTGTTTTCTTTGCGCACAAAAAGTATTCTAGTAGCATCGCAAAATTATGGTTGAACCACTGATGTCACATGGACTATTTTAACGATGTCCTTACTACCTTTCTGGGCCTGGGAACATTTCAGTTGCATTGCTCTCTATGAAGGGTCAGAAAGCTCTCGGATTTCATCAAAAATATCTGTATTTGCTTTCCGAAGATGAACAATGGTCTTACAGGCTTGGAGCTACATGAGGGTGAGTAAGTAATGACAGAATTTTCTTTTTTTGGCTAACCTAGCCCTTTAATCTAACGTAAATCTATACAAATTCATCTCTTCTAGCTTTTACAAAACTCCCAGTTTATTACGTTTATTATAACGAGAATGTGATCATTTATGTGTCATTATGGGTTGTGTATGAGTTGTGGAGCTTTTTCTATATCAGCCCCAGGCTAAATAACACTTTCTTTCACACTCGGTACAGTTGAATACAGTTGTTGAATCTTCACATGGCAAACTTTCGATATCTACTGTGTGCTTGGTGTGGCTGAGGGATGTTTGTAGTGAGAATGAGGAGAGGAAGCAGTTTTTTTTATTCTGTTTTTACTTGGAGTCCCATAGGGATCACCAGGAAAGGAGTAATTCTCTATGTGTTTCAAGCCTTTGACAGTGCAAAGCACAAAAGCTGCTGGAAAGGGAGTGGAAATCAATGGGGTCTACTGTAAAGTCCCAGAATCCCCAAGCATAACTTGTGTCTTCTTTAAAATAGTCCTAATTTAGCGAAACAAATGATGGGTTCATTTTGTTTATGTTGTATTCTAGGCAATCAGAGCACAACATATTTAATATTTTTATCTAAAGATTAATTATTTCTTTAAGTAAATATAACAAAAACAAGCAGAGATGACAATATTTCCCACCAAAATAAAAAATAAAAAATATTTTTCATAAAGAAAATGATGCATACTAGTGAAAGTGTTCTTGCACTGTAACAGTATGTGAAAATAAAATGATAAAAAACTACAAACACACACACACACACACACACACACATTGAGTAGGTAAGGTACAATTCTGTGAAAATCATTTACTAAAAAAATAATGAGATTCAACCAATCAGAATAAGATTTGTTTCACATTACACTAATGATAATTTGGTGAGAATGTGCTCATTTATCAAAATGCCACACTGCATAAACTTTTAAGAGAGTAAGCTTTGTTTCCTTTATATTCTTTTTATTTATTTTTTTCGTTAGATTTTGTGGTGAAATATTCCACAGACTTTACTAGATAAGAAAGCTTAGGTCCAAACCTTGGAGTGAGCAAAAAGAAACTAAGAAATAGGTAAACTTCGCTACACTGGCAGCAATATAAACTTGAAAAATCAGAGCATAAAACACGGATCAATCTAATCTTTGAAGTGCATATGGGTTCCACTATGCGCCTCAATACCACTCTCAGATTCCTGTTCAGACCGGCTGTCTGGGAGGGTGAATTGAGGGGCGTTCGATTCTGAACTACCGGCTGAGAAAGACAGATGTAAATGGGACACGGTGTGATTTATGCGGCATTCTACAGAGTGAGCAGAGCAATCGTGAGAGGGAACATGTCAAGAGTTGCCTTGAGAAAAAGCCATGTTCTGCTTTACAAGAAGGAAGAGCAGGAATGAAAACGGCTTGAAAGCATGACTGCCGCAGTGGACAAGTCTCGCAGTTTGCAGTTTATTAATTCAGCAGTGCCCAAATGAAAAAGATGTTAACACCTTTCCGCTCAGATATCCGGAAGCATAATTTCCAAAGAGCTTTCCAGATCGAAAATCACAAGGGTTGCTGAGATTAAATCCACTTTATTTCCTGAAAAGTAACGTCAACAACTTAAGCTAAGGATTGGTCGGCGCAGATCATGTCTAATATCTTATCTGTATTTCAATCAGTCCAATCTCCAGGTCACCCTCCACCCCCACCCCTCCTCCTCAACCCCAGCTCCACCTTAATCTGCTCTCATATACTAGCTCTCTTTTCTCTGTACCTGGATTAGAGGGATATTTTCTTTCATCTGAAACCAGAGCGGCCAAGTACAGCCTACGCTTCAGACTCAAAATCTGCTGGATCTACATTGATGTGATGTGCGGATATGGGTTTTTTCTATATCAAGATATGTCAATAGCAGATCCTCTATCACTACTGTGCCCTTTGGAAATGCCCTTTACCCCTAGTAGAAGACAAAGGATC
Source organism: Sinocyclocheilus grahami (assembly GCF_001515645.1). Classification (NCBI taxonomy): domain Eukaryota; kingdom Metazoa; phylum Chordata; class Actinopteri; order Cypriniformes; family Cyprinidae; genus Sinocyclocheilus; species Sinocyclocheilus grahami. The sequence goes on from NW_015505730.1 coordinate 514,279, forward strand.
TTTCTAACGGACAAAGGAGTAAAAGTTACATTCCTGATATTTTTATTGCCATTTTAAAAGGAACATCATCATTTACTCACCAACATTTTGTTCCAAACCTGTATGGCTCTCTTTTTTGGCATATCCAAGCTGGGTTTTTTTTTATTTGGCACACAATGACAGTAAAGAGGGACAAGAGATCTCAAGCTTCAAAAATAGCAGAAATATCATGATACCATAAAACTATAATAAAAAAATAAACCATTAAATGTACATTATATTCCACATTTTCTTAAGCCAATAATACTGAAGCACTAATTAAAATGAAGCATGAAGCACTAATTAAATTTGAAATCTTATTTTCAGTGAATAATGGATAAAAGTTGGTCAATCTCTCTCATAAGACAGGCTAAAAATAATAATAATTTAAAAAAATGCCAATACAAGTCAAAAGTTTGGAATAGTGAAGTTATTTTTTTATGTTTTTAAAATAAGTTTTTAATGCTTGCCAAGGCTGTTTATTTAATTGATTAAAAACACAGTAAAACAGTAATATTGTGAAATATTGTTACATTTAGACAAACTGTTTTCTGTTTTAATATATTGAAAAATAAAAAAATTTCCGGCAAAGCTGAATTGTTCGCAGCCATTACTCCAGTCTTCAGTGTCAGCACGATCCTTCAATCATTCTAATATGCTGACTTAGTGCTCAAGAAATATACTGTATATATATATATATATATATATATATATATATCATCTCCAGTTCCATTGAAAAATATCATTGAATGTTTTGCCCGACATCTCCTTTTTGTTCAATGGAAATTATGCAGAAACAGCTTGAAAGTGAGTAAACGATGACAGAAATTTTATTTTAGGCTGAACTGTTTCTTTAAATTGTGATAAATACTAAATCACACCAAAATAGCAAGATGACAACTTGTGCCAGAAACACACACCACATTACATATATTTGACAGTAAAACAAGCAATTTAAACAATTTGCTCAGAAAAAAATCCTCTTGAACATATTTCTTAAGGCATGTCTCCATTAGCATGCTGTTTCCAAGTACAGGTTAACGCTGTGATTGATTGGAAGTGCAAATGTGAACGACCTGATGACACGCTTGCACTGAAACCCTCTAAATGAGAGCCATTTCTTTCTTTTTTCAAGGGGTCAAGGGACAAAAACAGCATTTAGATGAGGACCATTGACCACGGCCATCACAGGCATGCTGATTCGACCACAAGCTTTAATTTGTAGCTGATACTGAGACATGACTGAGAAGGCCAACAAATGAGGTGGAGAATCCAGACCGCAGAACAAGCTACAGAATTGATCCAGCAGCAGATGGGGTTAATGCGCTATTTCAAGACATGTGTTGATCAAATCTAGTGCTCTCATGCCTCTCAACTTACAATGTGAATTGTTTTATTGTCTCCCGTTTGTTCACAAATGAAATGCTTAGTCTTAGAGTCAAGAACATCTCATAACACACTCATAAAAACCTTCCTGTAGTGACTTTCAAACTACACAAAGAATATGACAACACATTTTCGAGTCTGACATTTATTTACATTATACAATTCAATAAATAAAGTTAATATTGAATAACTTACATAAAGACAATATTCCCAGTCTCTTTTTGCGCCACTAATAAATATAGTTCCTAGCAAAGCCTGTATAAAATCATTGCACATCTGTAAACAAAACACCTGAATGAATCAGCGCTTTTAAACAAACCGAGTGAATGATTCAAGGACCAACTTATATAGACAACAATGCTTTGATCCTTAAAAAAATCCTCATCTAAAACTCTCAGTCTGTCTGGATAAGCAACTGATGTATATATAACAAAATATATTAAGGCTGAATCTACTACATATGTAGTATGTACAAGACTTGCACAAACTCAGAAATCAACTGTGCAATTATTTTACTCGTATTTGCGACTAAAAATAGATGTGTGCAAACTGTAAAATGTATTTTGGAGCATACTTGTGAATAAAAAGGTTTTTATTTCTTTTTCTTAAATAAGTCTTAAATATCTTAAAATTGTATAACAAACATTTAAGGTCTTAAATTTAGGGATGGAAAAGAAGCAATCGCAATATGGCTCAATGTGATTATTAAACTTCAAAATGCTATGATTTCATTAAATAAATATGATCTCTGCACGTTTCAAATTCAAAATGTGGTGCGGTTGCATGTTAAAGCCAGCCAGCAATAGTAAAGCACAGAAATTCCAAAATAAGAGTCCCAGTGTATTTCAGGCCTGTTTATAATTAACAGTTCCACATTCCGAATTTTTTTGTCTTGGTTAATATTGGATTTTGGTTATCAACCATTTAATTTTATTAAGCAAATTATTTCACACATATTATCCAAAGAATTACATGGATACACATTATATATGCTATACTTGTAAATATCTCCTTGTATCCATTTATTAAGGAAAACACACTTGACACATTTTCGTTGCATCCCTAAAGCTTTCTAAATTATTCAACATATGTGCTCCTAAGGGAAAAAAGCATCCTGATATGCTGCTACGCTTTCCTTTAAGTTTTAAAACTTGTTTGTTATTCTCATTGCGTTCATGCAGATATGCATTCACTGATATATGACTAACGGTGTAATTCATATAGAGCTATTATCTATTGTCTAGTGGCGCCATGGAGTTCTATCTGCAAATCTATCTTGCAATCAATGTCCTTTGCGTGGGTGTTCAAAAACTGTCACGGTCAAAAACAGCTCAAAAATAAATTCATGCGGTATTTTGTTTTCTCTTCGAGCTGCCTCGGAGGGGGGTCGTGCATTTCCCTTTTGCTTTCTTTTTTTTAAATCTATTTTCAAAGTGGCTATATGTTGCTTAAGTGACATGCTTCCATCTTTCATGCTTTTTTGGCCAGAAAATCCCTCTCTCCAAACCAGAGAGGAGCCCAGGGTGCTGAAAGTCAGGCATGCATTGGTGCATCAATGACAAGCACTCAGAAAGATGGGTGAGGGAACACATGGGCATAAAAAAAGAGTCACCGCTGCTCCATGGAGCTTCAGGCAATGGCTGATATAAAGAGAGCTTCAAATGTCTTCTTATGGCTTGCAACGCAAAGCCGCACAAAAGTCTTTCTGTTGCCTCTTTCTGAAGCTGAGCTCTTTGTGTTGGATGTAACCTTCATGGCTGAGCCACTCTGTCTTTGCCAATCTCGTTACAATGTAGGGAGCCGAATAGGATTCGCAGTCAAAGGTTCAGTGAGATCTGCCTGCTTTTTCGCCTTCTCTTCACAGTCTCTCTCAGCTTGCCTTCCTTTCCTTAAATACTATATGGTAAAATACTATTTATACTCTCTAAATGTCATTATGAAGTCAAAACTGACCGCATTCGCTTTCTTAATGAAGGTTCCTGGTCTTATCGTGAACTGATCATCGCTTTATATTATTCCAGTATTAATGAAACTGCTTTGGAGCTGCAGGAACATGACACAATGACAATACTGAATTGGAACACTTGAAAACAGCTACTATAACTGAAATGGAATGTTAATCATTTATTGCAAAATAATTACACTGCTCCTTTTGTTTGGCTGTTAATAGTTAGTTAAAGCATCTACTGTACGAGTAGAGGCCACAGCCATGCTAACCAGTCAAACCTTGACCCCTTGGTCTTCATAATCTTTAAGCTTTAATAATCTCTGTTCCCCATCCACAACCTAAACTGGCTGCTGGCCCGCTGGCTTGAATTTTGCACATGGAAGAAGGAATATCAGCGAGGTCACGGCTGTGTTTAAAGCATAGCCTACTTGCAAAGCATTCAAGAAAACTCAAAAGGGAGTTTACTGTTCTTTTTAATTGATTAAAAATAAATTATATATATATATATATATATATATATATATATATATATA
>NW_015505730.1:518235-560883 GCF_001515645.1 Sinocyclocheilus grahami
TATATATATATATATATATATATATATATATATATATATATATATAAATTCAATTATGCTATCAATTATACTACACTATTATGCTATACTAAAACATTCAAATATATTATTATGCAATACAGGTTCATATAAATTAACATTATTAAACGTCATGCTTCATTGTGTTAATTTTTAAAGCACTGTGGTAATCATGCCTATTTAAACAAGCATTTTTTCATTTCTTTTTTCATTTTTATTGTATTTTATTTTTTTCTATTAAACATGTTTAATCTGCTTGACAAAAGTTCATATAATAGTTTCACTGATCAATACAAGAAGTAACCTTTTCCATCCACTTCAGAGAAAATACATAAATATCGAGACATCGTTATCAAGGTTTTAACATCCTTGAAATATAATCAGTCAGGTGTCGTGCATGTGCACACTGCACGCAAATATTATTCTGATTTTAAAAATTAATGAGAATGGAGCCATGGGGTATCAGCATGAAATCACAGCTGACCTTATATTTACTTTTTAAATGCACATTGCTGGTTTTATTGTGCATTATTCATCTGTGCATGTTATTTCAAAGAAAATAAATGTCTGTCCTCATAAACCTTTATCAAAATGTAATAACGTGCTCAGTTCTGCTTTTCAGCCATCTTACTTTCAATGCATCTCCAACCACATGGCTCCATTTTGGTATGTAACACCCACTTTTTACTATCAAATCAATACCTGACAAATAAAATTAAGTCCTTCCATACATTATTTCTCATTTAATATATGGAACAATGTTCAAAGTGGTTTCATTTGTAAATGAGTCACATTACAGAGGTAAAATGGGTTGTGAACGACATGTCATGGATATAAATGGACAAATTTTGATTTAGCCAGATTCATTCAAATAAGAAGAAATACAGCACAAAACATTTTCGAAAGTTCTACAAGATTTATAAGCAGTAGCTGGGAGTGTGAAATTGCAGTCAGTGTGCCTGTGCCTTAAGCTTTACTACCAAACAAGATCTCACATCGACAGCTGACAAATGCCCAAGGCTGTGAGTTCTGGTGCACTGGACAGTCTTTGCCATAGCAGTATCTTAGGCTGACAACAATAAATCCACCACTAATACGCTGCAAAGTCCACAGAACTCAAGCTTAGCACCAGAGATCTGCAGAAATTAGCAATAAAAAATAAACACACAGGTTTAACGCAATGAGGTCACAGAATGAAACCTTGCACTTTTAGTGAGGTCACAAAAATACAGTACCAACATCAATAGAGGGTTAAATGAGGGCCAAAATCAATTAGGTTTTATATTAAGTCAGATTACTTAAAAAGCATATGATCTGAAAGCACAAATGTCCTGCTAACATTGTTATCACTACCTTTAGATGAATTTAAATGCTAAAAATATTTTGCAGCACGTCTCAGATTAATGATACTTCCATTTGCAAGTACCTTGTTATGCTCTAATAAAACATGGACCCATTTCAGATGCTTTCTTCAAATTTAAATGTGCCAACACCTACTAATCTGCAGTACTTGACATCTCATTTAATGACTCATCTGCTTGCTACTGATTTATGTAAATGTCACTGCTTCGATAAATATGCTTCATCTGATTTATATATGTTACGGATATACTGAGTTCATTCTTTTCAATACTTTTTATTCCCAAAAATAATAAGATGTCTAAAAAAAGGAAGAGTGCTGAAATAGTTCATTCTTTTTAATGTTACACCTCTAGCCCTGCAACAGTGGCTTACTGATTCTACTCTGCTCAAATTGCAGCTCACTACCCCATAACGGCCTTTGCTATGGTCCTGTATTACAGCCTAAGCTGAGCCTTGAACAATAATGGCATCAACAACATAACACCACCACCATTACATCACCATTATGGCAGGAACAATACAAATTCTTGTGCCTCTCCAACTATTTAGCACAGTGCCAATGATGAGCTGGATTAGCCAATGACTCGACAGAGCCACTCTTCTTTCTGGCTGATGAGTGCCAGCCAGACTGTGTAAACCAACAAAGGCCAAATACATGCCATTTTTAGAATTAAACTGGTTAAAAATCTAATTTTCCTGCATACCATGAAAACATACTGCAACATTAAGAACCCAAAACTTCCTAGTCCAAAAAGTATGTTGAAACTAAGCTGCAAAAATGAGTGATGCCTGTAAGATGATCAGAAACAGAGTTAGAAAAGTTAAACTTTATCACTATTAAGAGTAGGGATGCACGATATATCGGCCACCATATCGGTATCGGCCGATAAATGCTCATTTTTTCTGTTATCGGTATCGGCCTGATAAGAAAATTTGGCCGATATCTTAAAACCGATAAATAATGCATTATTTCCTTCAGAGACACTTCAGATGCGCGCTGTTCGTTTGCAGATGTGGCTTTTAATGATGAGACCTTTTTTGTAATCAGGCTCTCAAAAAGTATATAATTTGGATATAGATTTATCGGCCAACATATCGGTTATCGGCTTTCAAAAATAAAGAATAATCGGTTATCGTATCGGCCAAAATTTTCATATCGGTGCATCCCTAATTAAGAGCAAGTGTAAGGTCGCTTAGTGTGGTGGATAGATAGATAGATAGATAGATAGATAGATAGATAGATAGATAGATAGATAGATAGATAGATAGATAGATAGATAGATAGATAGATAGATAGATAGATAGATAGATAGATAGATAGAGATAGAACCATATACCAAACGATTGAACAAATGATAAGATAGAATCACAGATAGAAAAATAGATAGAGTGAACGGCAGAATGATGGAACAAATGATCAGATGAACGATGGAACAATCGATACATAGACAGTATGAATGACAGAACAAACGATAGAACAATGGATGGAATGACAGCTAAAACATTAAAGACAGAACAAAAGAAAGAATGAACCATATAACAAATGATGGAATGAACGACTGAACGAATGACAGATAGAAAAATAGATAAATAGAGCAAATTATAGGACGATCGAACAAGCAATAGATAGAATGAAAGATAGACCACAAAAACAATAGATAGAATGAACGATAGAATGACAGATAGAACGATAGAACGATAAAAGGACAGACAGAACGATAGAACGATCAGATAGATAGATAGATAGATTCATACATAGATACACATACATACATACACACAAATATTTTTTCATATAGCCTATTATATATACAAAAGTGTACACAGTGAATGAGACCTGATGTACTGTATGCAGTGGACGTAATTCCATCTGCAACATTAACACATACTGTAGCCTGCTGTAACATTTAGACAGGAAGTGTCCATATTTGTGCTCATTTTGAAAAGGGCACTTGTTATATAAAGGCTACTTGGTAGGGATGCACCGAATGTTCGGCAACCGAAATTATTTGGCCGAAAATAGCAAACAAATATATTTCGGTGTTCGGCCGAATAAGCAAAAGGCCGAATAATATGTACCGAACAATGTCTAATGCGATCAATTAGAGGCACGCACTAATGCAGCAAACATGTAGGCAGCGTGAAAGTATTAAATCTATAAGAGAAAGACGCAATCATTACAAGCACGAAGCACCAACAGCGAGAGACTGTTTAGTGCTGCATCACGTCTCCGATGAGAAGAAGAGGTGGCTGATGCTGGAGGTTAGGCTACTGAATGATGACTGAAATCGCGAAATGGCCTCAAACGATTAGTAAATAAACTGCAGAATGTTATATTTTCTAATGTTAGTATTGTAATTTTACTGTTGTTCTGTAAAATAAAATAAAAAATAAGACAATAATAATGATAATAATTACCCTACAGCAGCTCCATTAATACATTTATTATAACATTCACACATAGTGTTCAAATTGGGATCTGTAATATATTCTAATGTTTTAAAAGAATTCTCTTCTGCTCAGCAAGGCTGCTTTTATTTGTACAGTAAAAAAATACATGCCTGATTCAAGTCTCAAAAATGGCCAAAAAATATTATTTTACTAACTTATTCATTTTAAGTTAAATTGTGCTTTGTTGGTATAATGTCTGCTAGAATCTTTTTTAAAAAATGTTCAGTGTTAAGTAAATATTTTTAAATTGTTGTTTTGTAATTGATTTTTTTATTTGAAAAGCAGGACAAAACAGTAAAAAGCACATTTTGGCAATTTAATTTATGCAATGGTGAAAAAAAAAATGGCAAAATAGGCCTACATGGGGGAAAAATGTGAAAAACCGTGTTCGGTATTCGGACCAGTGTTTCATTTTGTTCGGTGCATCCCTACTACTTGGTCTTGATATGCACACTTGCTTTCTGCAGGATAGCGGCCTACATTTTTTAAGTATCACTCCATCATTTTTCCCCTCAGAGACAATGCATTTTTTAAACGTCATTTTTGCACAGCTTGTCTAAATTGTGGATTTTAGAAAACTCCCGCCCTGGATCCCACATTTGACAAAGAAATGCTCAGTAGCCTTCCGTCAGCCTGTCAAATCAAGATCAGCCGCTGATTCATTATCACGGTCAAACCATAATTCACATCAAGGCGACTTATCTGACCAGATAAAATGAGATGACAGTCAATCCAACATGGTCATATAATTCAAAGCTTTTTTTATAGCGAGCGAATCGCTTTGCTACTTCTCAAGCCTGAGCCACTGGGAGATGATTATATTGTGAATTGCCTCAGTCCTTCAGGACATATTTTTGAGAGCTAAAATTATGTATTTAGAGTAAAAGGCTCCACATTTCTATCACTGGTAAGACATGAGGGCCTGGATTTTGCTTCAGTGCAACAATTTGTCAGAAGCGCTCAGAAAATTGGAGTAATCGCTCATACCTAAGAAGTCATGTGAGGACACACAATGGCACGGGTATTGTATAACCAAAGAAGACAGCGAGTTCTATGTAATTTATAGTAGTACTACCCTCCGAACGCATATTTCTGCCTTTCTTCAAGGTGAAAATGTGAAATATACATTGCAAGTGATTACAATCAAATCACCAAACTAAGGATACACAATATATCCGGACCACAGCAGTTATGGACCAATATTAGTGGGGTTTTTTTCATTTAATGTTTCATAGATTCATATTTATTGGCCAATATTGGCTAGAAAATTAATGAAATAAATCATGACATTTAATATGGTTACTGTACATCACAGTACAAAATGACTTTCAAAAGACCCTAAACAGCAAAAATGGTTTGTTCTGAAAGTCTTGGATTTCTGATGTCAACATTAACATATGCTCTCCATATGCCTGTGAGAGAGCCTGCTGCTCTCCATATCTTTTTCAAGCACTAATGTGTGTAAAGTTTATTTTTTTAAACATCCCTGATCAATTAAGTCTGTTTAAAAAACTATTGGATCTGACTGAAAAAAATTTGCACCATTGCACATGCAAAACGTCCATTTTCATAGTCTTAAAGGCACAGCAGCAAAATAAACAACAAGTGTTCTTTCAGCACAAAATAAAACATGATAAAATGCTAAAAACAGAGCATATTTTTTCATATACATCTTTTTGTATCAGTTGTTGTCCTAACCAGCCATGATTTGGTTTTTATTTCTGCGGCATCTTGGCTGAAAACCTCTGCTCATACTGTAACTGTATATTGAACATCATATATGTTCTCAGTGGCTCTGAATGTGCTGCATCACACAGCATTTTCTCTTTCAGTATGTACAGACAAATTACATTGTGCCTGGTTAATGGTCAGTGTAATGGTCAGAGAGAGGGTGGAAAATTGTAATGAAAAATAAAATTATAGGACAATTATTGTGTTTTTGAGCACTGGAAAAAAATATTAACATTATAAGTGGACCTAAGGGGAAAAAATACCCAATATGGCTCCTTTAATGTTATAAAAATCTGTTATAACTTTAATCATTTTATGTAAAAATCATGCACCAGCACAACCACTGCTTACTTGTGACCGGTTTTCTTTCTTTTAAGACAGATTACATCATAATTTTAATCTCACTCAGTAGGCTTTATTCCTCATGGACAGAAGCCTCATGTTTGTTTTCCAAAGCATAAAGTAGTGGAATGTGTTTAGCACCATCTGACCTCCCTAGAAGATTGTCTTAGATTTCGCATAAGCACTTCAAAACACACCCGTGTGGTTTGGCAGCACTTTGCTGATTAAACAATTTGCCCGATATGGCCATCATTAAAGCACATCATATATGACATCTCTATCTGACATCTTAAGTTTACTAGAGGGAAGAACTATCAGGGAGCATATTAAAGGTAAATAATAAAACTGGAATCACAGCACCAGTAGTTCCATAAATGCCTTAACATGTTATGCTCCGCTAATGAAACCCACAATTACCCATATTCCCAAAGGAATATGTTGCACCATGACTGCATAAGAAACAACAGACAACAGGTCTGTAACACATATAGAAATGGCAGATATGGGATACAGTTCAGTGAATCTGAACTAATTCAGAACCACAGATTATTAGAGACAGATGTGATGGTTATTAAACCACCCGCAAAACCAATTTTCACTTTCTTTTTATGTGTTTAGATAAATAACGATGCACTAACCAATGCACAAACAAAAAAGTTATATGGTGTTGTTTCATCTAACATATATAAAATAACATATGTAACATATATAACATTACACATCAACATTATAAAATTATATTATTATATAGTATACTACAGGCTGTTGAATGCTAGAATCTGATACATTGACACTGACCAAGCAAATAAATATAGTAAACAACAAGAAAAAAAACTACTAATTATTTCCATGTTTTTGCCACAAAATTTCGTATACTCTCTTTTTCCCGCTCTCTCTCTTCTTACAAACGCACACACATACAGTACAGACACACACTCACACAGAGGCTTGTTGTCAGTGCTGCTCTGACAATTTTTATCAGTAAAATAGTTTAGCAAACTACATGACATTTCTCACAAGCGACGCAGTAACGGCACTGTTCTTGAATCTTGAAGAAGATGAACTTACAGTTTCGTTATTAGTAGAGACGCTGGTGCCGAACACTGTTGAGATGCACTTAAATATCTCTCTAAAAACTTCATTAATAACTGTATTAGCTTGTTATCAATGGCTTAAATCTCAGTTACTTGGTCTAAAATGGCGTTTTGTTATTAGCAATGGAGGCATGGGATGAGATGCGTGAGAATGCGGACATTAATCCTACACACAAGAGCGCTTTAAGGACAAAAACCTGAAGAATATAAAATATAACATCTGAACAATGTCTTGAGGTGTGGTAACCGCAGTATAAGTGGAATAATTAACTCCGATCCATTGAATTATTCGAAAATAATGCACACCTGAGGTGTGCATTATTTTCTAATAATTCAACACCCCGTCATTAATTATTCCTTCCTTACTGTATATTAATCTTTGGTAAATACCACTGGTAATCGTTCAGTGTCAAAGTATATATTAAAAGTATCATAATATTACTCTTGCTTTTCCATGGTACTGTCATTGTTAAAACTAGTGTGTTTCAGAAAAAAATGCATTTACAAGATTTTTAGGCCGTTAATCCAAAAAGGAAAAAAAAAAACATAATTTTAATGTCTGTAACCCTGAAATCTGAAAATAAATGCAGCTCACAAGTCCATTCACATAACTGGACATTAAGGCATAATAAAAAGGCACAATGGCAGTGTTATTAAAATGAATGATAGCGCTGTTTGTGGCTGGTCTACTTGCAATCATGTATGAGGATCATTACATGAAGCCGAGAGGCTTAAAAATACAGCTCGGAGACATTAAGTGGTAGTGATAACAGCAGAATAAAAGAAGAGGACTGCTTTAATGGGAACTTTTTTAAACACGCTGAATACTGAATGCACCCTCACTCAATACTTTGCATATTTGCCCAAACAATAGCTTTAGTCCCATAGAACAAGCATAACAAACCGACCCCAAAGATTTGATTTAACTGCAATTCCTTTAGACGGGAAGCTTGGAAGTGGAAAAAAAGAAAACAGCACTACACTGATGCCCCTCCACTACTCTTAACCTTACATTTTCACCTGTCTTCAAAAATCACTTCAAGGCAATTTCTCACAAAACACACTTTTTGAGGGTTTCCTTTAAATCCATTTGATCCCAGTAACAATACAGCTTTACCTTGTTCATCTATGGTCCAGAACCCTTAAAAAAGTGTTTCTGCTTTTTCTAAAAAAAAAAAATAAAAAAAAAGTGCAATTGTGTGAAAGAGTCTTCTACACTATTACACACAGCTGTCAGCTTTCCTGAACGTCAAGCCAATATGGAATAAAACATGGTGTGTTAAAACAAAAGCGAGACTTTGTTTTCCCAGTAGCGTTTATGTCTTCAGTTTAGCCTTTTAGCCATCAGTGCTAAACTTTATGAATGCTATTAATAAACCATCGGAACCAGTGCTTTGTGAGCGAGTGCATTCAATACACCCTTTTCACACACTCTCGAGAGGTATCTGAGAAATAATAATTTCTAGCACCAGAGGGATTGTTTTTCCTAATTGACAGCCATCTTAGATCCATTAGTACACTGCTGTCAGTATACCCGGCTTTGATCTGTGATGTCAGCTGGATCAATTTCAATGCTTGGCAAATACGCAAATAATTCCATAGCAGAGACGTGTCAAAGGCACTCAGCATATGCTTGTGCTAAGACACTGGCTGTCTCTCGATAAAAAGAAAGAAGGGGGTGGAAGAGAGCGAGAGAGAGAAAAAGAAACCGACTTTGAAATTCTACAACGGCTAGATGGGGAGGGGGAAAAAATTCATCTTAATATGACACAAGAGGCTTACAAGTCTCAGCATGCGCATGGGCGAAAGAAGTATCAGGGGCCCACAGCCTCTCTGTGCATAATGATGTTTTGAAAAATCGCACGCCGCTGTTTGCTTTTAAAAACCTACAGAGTGCAGCGCCAAACGAAGAGTCTCTTACTGGAGGCGCAAGGCGGTTGACAGAGAGCATTTGTCTTTATTTGCCGAGCTTCACCCTGGTTTACCGCACGGTCCGCTGGGAGAGGAGAGCCCTTAGATTAGATGCTAACGGACTTCTCAGGACACTGTCCAAAATGCTATTTTGCCTGGCTTGAGAGTGGCCAGCTGTGCCTAGCCCACATGTAAATGACGGCTTTGTTGCTTTTTTAAGTCAGGCCGCCCACTGCATTTGCTCTGTCAACGTAAAACTTAGGAGGATACAGTAACAACAGGAGAGTCCCGAGGGGCTCTACATTTCCCTGAAGGAAGCAACATGGCGTAAATCTCCTAGCAAAGACAACAAGTATTCAAAATACTAGATCAATCAAAACACTTAAAGGGACAGTTCACATCATTTACTCACACTCATGCACTGAAGAAAATTGGTTGCATAAACAATTTTCACTCAGAAATCGCTAGTAAATTTCAGAAACAGATACAAAGAGCAAGTAACACAAAAAAATGTGAAATGTTTAAGTAGAAAAACATACTCAAACAATCTGTTTTATTAACTTCGTTTAAAAAATAAAAATCATTTTGACAATGTGTCATTACAAACCTGACGGAAAAACACGAAAGAAGATATTTTAAAGAATGTCTAAAAACAGACAACACTGAAGCCCACTGACTTTCAAAATCGTTTGTGTTTCACACGAAAACATCAGGTTCGGAATGACCAAAAAAAAAGGAGATTAAATGAAACAAAATAAATTTTTGGTTGACCTGCTGTATAATTAACAAACACCCTGGCTTGTGTTTATAATGGTACCCATCTCAGATCTGCAATCTTCCTGTAAAAGCTGAATATTTATTATAATAATTTTTTATTATTACTTTATCATTAATTATTACTACTTTCACAAGTTTCAGCAGAGTGATCATAATCCCTGCTAACACTTCTACGCAAGAAAGTTATAATTAATGTCACCATGTTTTACTTAGTAGTCACCTTGCCAATGAAGTGAAAATGAAGTGTAAAATGAAAACGACCTGTAAAACTCTTCAGCCCTGACCCGCATGCACATACTGCACCACTCATATTACTAACTTTTCTCAGCAACGAAAAGGAAAGTGTATGTTATATAGAAGATGCCTTCCTGACAGATTTTCTCAGTGCTTCCACCAGCAGACACCATCCATTGAAATTTGTATGAAATGCAACCACCCCAGAATCTTTATAATGTCACTTGCACTACATCACTTCTGACAGGCCGCCATGCTTACCGTAAGAACACACTCGCTCTCATACTTTCGTCTTGATAACGCCGGTAACTATTTGTGACCGTGTAGTATTTCAAAAGGCCATCCAAAAAGGCTTCAGTTTTCCGCCTAATGCCAAAACATTATTATCCAAAACAATAATTATGCAACATATTCTCCCATCAGCAATGTTTTGACATTAGATGTTAGCCTGATTTATACAAATCTCATTTGCATGTACGTATGCAATCACACTGAATTTGTCTCTAATGTATTGTGACATGAACATAAACCAGGTTGCTTTGAAAGAAAAGCCTGCACTGTGAGCGAAAGATAATCATACAACATGTCCTGCATTGTTATAGCCTGACCGGTGATTAACATTAAATATGATCCATATAAAACCTCATCTGCTTGGCCACCAGACGAGATGAGATTGTACTCAACACAGGGAGCTGCAGTCTGGGATGCTGAGCGACAGATGCTAGATAAGTCTATCCAACCACATATAGGAATGAGGTCTATAACTTCAGTTTTATTTAGATCGCTCATCTTTGCCTACAGAACCAAGAATATTGTGAACCATGTAGCGGCTAAATCAATAAATAAATCAAACGAGGAGCAAAATATAAGGAAGCTATGACTTTTAACATGTGATGCAGAAAGTAAATCCTTCAAGGGAAATAAATAAATAAATTCTGAGTGGTTTATGGAGTTTGTGGACAGCAATAATCAGTAAATCCGGCCGGATTAAGCGATGGAGGGACCGTGAGAGCGGATTAATAAACATCTGCGGAGGCACTAGTCTCCAACATGACGCTCTCTAACCAAATCAAACCCAGAGCATATCAGATCATTAACCCCAGCGCAACATGTCTCAAAGCATCGGTAATGCACACCCGTCCTGACGTTAATGCGCTCTGCACACAACCCAACACCAGCTGTTTCAGTAAGTAAGATCAATTCGAGCAAGCTTTGAAAAGTCAACAGTGATGATGACTTTCACAGCAAACATCAAGATGCTTGTCACTTTCACTTGACTAAAAGCGACAAACAAATATTTACTTTTTGAAATAAATGACTAGCCTTAGTATATGTAGAAAATATAATATAATGAACATACACACATACATACTGTATAACAATAGATATACTGTATATGTTCATATATACTATATATATACTGTACACGTTCCTCATCAACAAGTGAAAAGTCACGTGATATGACGCAGTGCCTCCACGTGATTGGCTGATCACACTGTTAGCTGGATAATGTTATCGTAACAGGTGCACAAACCGGCCCGAATGTGTCAAACTAGAGAAAATGGGCAGACTCGTTACAAAGTAAACTCACCCACTCACATATCATTTCTGTCATGAACTTGAAATGACTTGAAATGCAAAATGATCTGTGAGTGATACAGTTTTTAGCGAATAAACCAAAGATACACTCCTGTGCCTGCCGCCATCATGACACCTGCAGTGCTTACTGAGGATCTGATGAATAATGATCCCAGAGAAGGTCACTTTTAGCGATAATAACCAAACAACAGTTTGAATTCATAAAAACATACAAAGTATTCTTGCTAGCTGCTGCAGCACTAAAATTACTTTTGAAGCGGTGCAAAACTTTACAAAAATGTTATTCAGGATAAGCTATTTGTTTTTATGCATGTGATCACAGCACATAAAATATGTTAAAAAATAAAGACAAAATAATAATACAAATAAAATAAATAATTATAGAATGCTGTCATATTTATTTATTTATTTACTTTTATTACATACTTTACACTGTTGTAAGGTAAACTATTTTCCATATACCAAATGTGCCCAGTAAACATATAGCCTAACACTGGAACAATATTGGACCAAAATTGCACACATGTACACCTTTATTAGTGATAATTTACAATCCTTTTACAATTCTACAGATAATATACTGTCAGTCCAACTAAATTATAATTCTACTACTCTAATAGCCATTCCAATTAATCATTTAGTTCACTACTGCCTTTCCAACTAGAAATATGAAGCCTATATAGATATGCTATTATTACTACTACTACACCTTCTATCACTAGGACTACTACTCACAATTATAATGCTAAATAATATAATGAATTGATCTTCTGTGGTTTGCTCGTCTATCGCATGCATAGAAATGTCTTGTAATAAATGGAGACGTCTAAGCAGTCGTCAAAGTGAGCATGTGTCCCTTCTCTAAGTAAATGCCTAAGAAAATACGTCGCTAACCAAAAACACAAGGCGAAACGTGCAACGGCATACTCACTCTCCGCATATGTTTGAGGTGCAGATAGAGCAGCAATATAAACGCGAGTTCAGCGTGACGGAGCGATGCACAGCTGATAACTAAAGACGCACTTACTGTGATACATCGAGTCTCTTCCCTTCCTCAGAGTGATGCGGGCTCTCTGCGAGACGCTCACTGAACCGAGCATCCGAAGAACACGGAGCGGATCTCCAAAAAGTGCCGCTTAATGGCAGAAGATGTGAGCGCCTGCGTTGAGCTGGAGATATCGTGCTATCCACACACGGTCCCCGCTGATTCCTGCATTAGATCAACATGAGCCCGCGCTGCTCGTGTGGCAAGGGGTGGGCACCTCCCACATACTGTGCTGGAGGGCTCCCAAAGAGTCACACAAATCACATCATCTTTGTGTCACGAAGGGCTGAGGCTTTGACATTAGGGATGCGAGGACACAGCTGATATGGCAGAAACGTAAACTTGCAGTAAAATGTGCCCATTTATTATTCATTTGGCTTTCAAGAGGGCGGGATGCTTTAGGTGTACTGCAAAGAGTAAATATATGCACTGTTAAAATGTTAGTAATAATAAAAAAAAGACTTTCATAACAGATATTGTAAATATATTTAACATACATACATTCACACACACACACACACACACATTATGATCTAAGCAGAAAACGTATAGGCCTATTAAGCATGTTCAGTAAGGCAATATGTATACTTGTATGGTAGAATATTACAATTATGTTGTAAAAAAGAATTGGGCGAATTGGCATTCTGTGAATTCCTTGTGCCATTCATTTGTTTAGATGTTAAAACTTAGAAAATAACAAAAATGGAAGATTAACAAAATATGACAGTGGGCTGCTGTTACTTGATTTTCTATACACTCATGAATGTTGATTCTGCTTAATAAATAATTTGCCTTTAACAAAACCACGTACTTAAGATATTACCACATTTGTTGTCCCTAATTAATAATAACAATGTTCATAATAACAAAAAAAGAGGCATTTTTAAAGGTCAGTTAAGCAGCTGATCAACTAACAAAAATATGTTCTAAGAATGTTCTGCCAAATTTCCCATTATATTATGAAAAATGTAATTTTGGAATGTTCAAGAGTTCTGAATGTCCAGTTTTTAAATGTTTTATTCATTCATTCATTCAATGTTAAGAGGTATATTTCATTTTATAATTTTGCAAACATTTAATATATTTAAAAACGTAACATTTAAATAACATTAGACAAATGTCCAACTAAATCATTTCAGAAATAAAACATTCCATTAATAAAGTATGAATGAATGAGGCATTTATAGCATTTCCATTTAAAAAATCATGTTTTTCTACGCTTTCAAAGACCACTTTGAACAAACCTTTTATTAACGTATTTGGAAGAACATTTGTTCATAAACTTGAGAGAACCTTGCCAGAACATTAACAGAGTTCTAGAATGTTCCTTGTCAACTGGGTGATGTTACAAAACATTGGTGGATGACTCTATTCTTCCAATTATATGACTACATGCTAATTGAACAAGGTGACTCCTGGAGACCCAAGTAATAGAAGCAATGATATTTACTTAACCTCAAATTCTTTTATTAACCTCATTTTTTATTTTTATTTTTTGTTCCTCTGACCTATCCAAAACCCAGAAAATGGACATTATTAAGGCTTTAACTCACAAAGCAGCATACACCTTTCAAAAATATCACTTTTATCCAATAGACTAATATTGTTTCTGTTTGGACCCAAAAAAACACTATAAGAATACAATAAAACAAATCCAGTTAGATAGCAGAAGAGTATCTCCTACACACTGTACTGCATTCAAGTGTTACTGTATATGTGGGATCTCTAAAAACCCAAAAAAGTAGTAATGTACATTTTTGATGCAGGATGATGCATCAAGTTAAAATATTTTGTATAATTAGTCCTAATAACATTAGTCATGAATTATCAACCTCATAGATGTTAAGCATGTCTTATAAGACCCCAAAAAGAACATCAGCATTAAGTGCACAGATCCTGATGAGTGGTTTGCAGAGAACACAGTTGCCAAATACTATACAAGAGAAACCCTTATGAAGCAGTGGCATTAGCTGATAAATTATGTATATGTCTTTTAATGAGATCACATTGCTCTATGTCATGATTGGAGTTTAGTCTCCCCCGCCTCCTTCCCTCAATACTATCACATTTTCCTCAATTAAGTTGGATCAGAAGACTGATCTATCCAGACACCTGCGCCAGGGGGTTTATAAGCTGTTCAGTAAGTGTCTTGATCAATGTTAGGGGCTTATTGACATGCTTAACTCCCGATGGCACCCTCTGTCTGCTGTGACAGAATGGCAAGGTGGAGAGCGTGACATGTTTTGACACTGGTGTGATGGGGTTGTTAGGTGCATGTCTGTGTGTGTTGCTGTGTAACTATAGCTGCTTTGCATATGTTCATGCAATTCAAAGACAGGAGCAGGAGCAGCAGTACACGAGCAGTGCGATTTCTCATGCACAGCAGCTTGAGAAATAGGTCTACAATGAATCCATCTTCCTTAGCACTCATATCCTCACCGAGGGAGGCAGATTGCATTCATATCGACTGTTAGCGGACACACTACGACCATCCAGATTCTCTAGCTGTGTGTTTAGGGCAGGTGAAATTTTAATGCAGTAAAGCTTCCAATTTGTGAGACTGTCGGGGAGGGAAATCAATCGTTTGTTATTAGATACATAACCTCGTGTCCACACGGAAGGTGCTAATCCACTAGGTGGCACAAGCTAACAAGCCTGTTGTCAAACACTAGCTGTTCAAATAAGGGTAAAACTGCTCACATTTGACTGTTTGGGGGGAAAATATAGCGCAACCGCTAACTGCTGCATTCTTTTAAGTTGCTCACTTAATTTTTTTATTTACATAATCACTGTAAACTTTGTATTGCAAACCAATCTCATGATTACACTGCAAGGAACTAAACAGATTCAGGCCCCTCTACAAATGAATTCCACCTTTGATCCCTTAACATTTTCATTATCCGTGCATAAACCCTAATTATAGTAAGTGGGATTGTAGAAAATCTTCTCCTTTTAAAATAGTCAATTGAAAGGTGATAATTAAAAGAGAAGTAAATTGAATTCCTGATGGGATTAACTTGCAAGAAAGACAGCGAGGAAAAGAGCAACAGTCTTGAAGGGAGAGCAGTGAACAGCAGCTTCTCCACTGTCTTTGTGCACTCAGACACATTTGCTGACTTCTCCTGCTGCATACATAATCGCTAAATCACAAAAAGATAAAAACGATGTTTGCTGCAAGGCTGACTGCATGTGAACAAAACAAAATATGCCAAATTATTACATATCTACTTACCGTGACTATTTAAAGATGAACTGCGTAATTTATGGGCCTGGAATAGCACTAATTATGACTATTACCGAACAGGTTTCCAGAACACTCCCCCTGTTTGTTATAAAGAAGCCATTCTCCATTTGAGGGTAGAGCTTCCAGTTTATTTGACCACTAATACATGGTGGGAGTTGGGAAACGTGTTTTTTTTTTTGTAATGCAGAACTTACATATATACATATAAATAAACAAATTCCAATAATATTTTCAAACATTTCACATTACACTAAAAGTTAGTCAGGGTCACCTGATGCTCACAGAAACCATTCACCTTGGATGGTAACCATAGCAACTGTAGGCCACTTAAGGAGTTTCCATTCATCTTGGATCATTATCCTAATAAACTCTCTGACAGAACATAATGTTGCAAATATATCACAAAAATCTGTATTTTTTTTTAAATCATCAGTTATCTTAAAATATATAAAATTGACAATGAACACAATTCAGGTTGCATAAGATAAAATAAATAAAATAATTTAAAATATAGACTACTGTTCAAAAGTTTGGTCAGCAAGTTTTTTTGTAAGAATTAATAGTTTCAAGCAATAATGACTTAATCTGATCAAAACAAACAAAGATTTCTACATTATTTAAAAATCTATTTCAAGTAAATGGTTTTTCGGTTACACTTTATTTTAAGGTGTCCTTGTTACAGTGTAATTATACATTTAAGTACTGAGTAATATTAATTAACTACATGTACTTACTATATGGTTAGGATTAGGATTAGGGTTTGTTTTAGGGTTATTTGCATGTAATTATGCATAATTAATTGTTATTATAATAGTGAGTATATGTAGCGTGTAACTGGGACACCTTAAAATAAAGTGTTACAGTATTTCTTTGAGCATTCTATTTAAAGAATGCTGAAAATAAAAAAACATCGTTTTTACAAAAATATTAATCAGCACAACTGCTTTGAACATTGATAACAATGATAAATGTTTCTTGAGCAACAAATCAGCATATTAATTCAAATGATTTATGAAAGATCATGTGACACTGAAGACTGGAGTAAGGGCTGCTGAAAAATTAGCTTTGTATCACAGGAATAAATGACATTTTAAAATATATTAAAACAGAAAACAATAATTTTAAATTATAATAATTTCACAATATTACTGTTTTACCATATTTGTAAATCAAATAAACGCAGCCTTGGTTTGCATTAAAAATGTAAATAATAATAATAATAACAATAGTAATAATAATAATAAAAATCACTGTCCCTAAACTTTTAAGCGGTAGTGTAAGATGTTCAATAGCAAGCTCTGGGTTGCAGTTTGGGTAGGGGAAAAAACATTAATATCGCAAAGGGTCTCTAGCCCGTAATTCCTGTTACAGTACAAGTACTGTATGTGGGCAGATATGATCTCAGACTTGCAGTCAGTCTCTAAAGGCATTTTTTTAATTCAAAGAAAGCAACCAGGTCTCTTGGATCTCTGTCCAAGTTCAAGGCTAAGCATTTCCACGCTGACCTCCAACTCTGTGATGTCTCAGCGTCTCCTGGGCCGAGCTCTTTGGGGACTCACTCATCTGCTTGGTGTCACTCTGCAGCCACTAATGACTCATGGACAGATGCATTTAACTGTCTGTGCTCCGGTTAACTACAACCTCTGCACCGTGAAATAAAGTTGCACTCCACACCGTGTTGACCTTTCTCGTGCTGAACGCGGTAAATCAATTATCTTCTGATGCAGTATTCAAGGGGTATTGATATTCAGGTTGCATGGGCTTTGTGGATCTTGATAGCTCATTAATACATAATATTCCCCATCCACTAAAGGGTTTATATGATTAAGACGAGATCTCCTGATCAACAGAGATTATAAACTGTGCAATGCAATAAAGAATATTAATGATGTTGAGAGAAGAGCTGCTCTAGTGCATTTGAAAGTGTCGTACAGATCGCAGAGTGATTATAAGCATTAGCCGAACTCGCTTCAGGAAGGGCAGATTTGGGCTGGGAATACACAGGAAGCGTGACGTTATCAGGCCTTTTTATCGATGGCCACAGGGTCATTTTGAATGATGAGCCCTGTTTCCTTCCCATTCGGAATTGCATTACGGCTCTTGACGGCGTGCATTCAGTAATACAATAGTTTAGACTGACAGCGCAGCTGAAACAAATCTACAAAGTTATTTGGGG
Organism: Sinocyclocheilus grahami; assembly: GCF_001515645.1. NCBI lineage: Eukaryota > Metazoa > Chordata > Actinopteri > Cypriniformes > Cyprinidae > Sinocyclocheilus > Sinocyclocheilus grahami. The sequence goes on from NW_015505730.1 coordinate 536,220, forward strand.
TCAGATCGGGCATGGGGTGATTTCAATCACATCCTTTATTGCGATTTTACGTCTAGGGTAATCATTTTCTTTCCTGATTTAATACAGATAGAAATAGTTTTTTGTAGTCTATGAAAAAACCCTGCTGAAAACACAACACATACACCAGCCTAAGCTGGTTTGCTGGCCTCAGCTGGTCTGACAGCTTGGACAAGCTGGTCAAAATGCCCCAAACCCCTCTAAGACCAGGAAACCAGTTTAGGCTGCTACTGTAAACTGCACTACTGGTTTGCTTGTATGTGAAAATTGCCCAAAACATCTCTGTAACAATCCAACAGACCAGTCTTAGAGACCAGCTAAGACCAGAAACTGTTTTAGGCTGGTTAAAGATTAGTTGTCTTCAGCAGGGAAGACAGTACTATGTTTTCTTATATTTTAAACTACACTGCTGCTTTAAGCAGCATAAGATGGTCTGTTTGTCTTAGCTGGTCTCACAACCTGACCAAGCTTGTCAAAAAGCCCAAAACCCCTCTAAAACAAGGAAACTAGTTTAGACTAAACTGCTAAAAAAAAAAAAACTTAAATCAGATCAAGCTGGTCTGATAGTTTAAAAGCAATGTTCTATGTCAATCCAGACCAAAAAAAAAAAAAGGCTGGTTAAACGTGTTTGTTTTTAAACAACATTTTAAATTGCACTGCTGGAAAAACACTGCTTAAACCAGCCTTAACTGGTTTGGTCTTGGCTGGACTCCCAGCTCAAAACCCCCCTAAAACCAGGAAACCAGCTTAGGCTTCTAAACTATACTGCTACAACATAACCTAAACCAGTTTTAATTGGTTTTCTGGTATCTCCCAGCTTGTCTACTAGCTGAAAACTCCCTGAACAATTTCCCAGAACAATCCAAAAGAGCAGTTTGTCCAGGCTGAAAGACCAGCTAAGACCAAAAAAATAATTTGAGCATAATTAAAGGTATCCCATTTTTTAAAACTACACTGCTGGATAAATGCTGCCTAAACCAGCCTAAGAATGTTTGCTGGCCTTAATTAATTTAAACTGGCCTCCCAGTCTGGTCAGGTCTAGTTTGCTGGGTTTAAAGAGGTTTTGGGCCCTTTTCATCATAACTTCATTTTTATTATTAACTTATTCATCTATTTCAATTAAGTGGCCTGGCTGCTCTATTCTAACTGCTGTCTTGTTGAGCTGCTAAGCAGATAGACATCGGCTTTAACAAGACCCACAGCAAAACGATCTATTGTCAACTAGAGCACTCTAGTTGGCATTTTTCACAGAGGTATTAGCATTGAGTGCTACTGTGCAATATTATCATTCCCTATAATTAAGAAACTATTTGAGAACAGCTCAAGCCATAGACCGAAATAAATCTGAGGAGATTTTCTCCTGGTGCGCTTGCCGTGTACCACATAAAATCTGCAGTGGAAAACAATAAACAATGAGGACAGATAAATCTCTATCTATCCCTGGATGGAGGAGATAACCACCTTTTATGGCCAGTGTGGCAAAGAAGAAAATTAGTTTCTGAAAAAGTCATTAGCAAGTTGCTTGCTTTATAGGTTGACACAGCCCCCTGTGTCCAATATTGCCCGGTTTCTCCTGGAAGCCCTTTTTTTATTGGCCGAGACCCAAACTGGGCTAAATCCATGGTGAAACATTTCTCAACACAAGCTGGCAAAACTGTCTTACTCACACCTGTTCTGGCATCGATCGTGTTCAGATGTTTGCACTGCTCTCTAAGCTAACTGTGCCAGCTACATGTCAGCTGATACAAAGTTCCCTCACAACTTAAAGAATCTAATTAGTGGGAGGGGGACTTTTAAATATTTTATAAGTATATATGTTATATATTCCCATACAGTGAGGTCCATAAGCCTGAGAAGACTATTTCTAATTTAATACAAAAACTTCAATGGTCAGATTGCTCGAACAAATGGTTACCATGCATGAAAGTCCATAATGACCATTCCATCAAACTTTAAAACAGACATTAAAACAATAGTTCACCCAGAAATTAAAATAGTAAATTTAATAATGTAAATTAAAGGTGAATTTACTCACCCTCATGCCATACAAGAAGTACATTAATTTGTACTTCTACAAAAAATCTGACGGCCCCCATTCACTGCAGAGCTAACAAACTCATTTACATCTCGGATGGCCTGTGGGTGAGCAAACTGTAAATAAATTGTCCTTTTTGGGTGAACTGTTTCTTTAAAAAGTAGAGGGAAAAGTGTTTTGAATGACATGAGAGTGAGGAATGGCAGGAATTTCAATTTTGGGTGAACCATTTCTTTAACACAATGCATTTTTCATTAATTTCTCTGAGCACAAAAGTATAATGCATTTGTATGCATGAAAGACAAAGCTTTCAGTTCATTCTCAGACATGCACCATTCAGCACACTTGGAGAACAAATGCATATTACAAAAGATCAGTTCTGTTGTTTGGGACCTCAAAGACGTCCCACTTTATGCCTAAATTCTCATTCCGAATACTGGTTCTACCTTGTAGCTTCTATAAATCCTGCTTGCAATAAAACTTTTTAATGTTTAAAAAGTTTGTAAAAAAAAAAAAGTTTTTGTGTACAGAAAAAAATTATTTCCTCTTCTGGAAATAGTTTGAGATTGAGCACTTCTAGACACTTGCGCCTACCCAAAAATAAACAAACTGCCATCTAAGCCAGGGCTATATGATAATTCAGCATCCACTAACAGCGCATTATATGATTACAATCTAGACAGATCTACTCAGATGAAGGTTTTGATGTTTGCATCCTTTTTATTATTTTCCTTTGTTCCAAGGAAAACCTATTAAATCTGCATGAGAGATTTTGTTATCTGTCACCTAGGAAGATCACACCCCATTTGCTTCCGAAAGAAACGCATTTGAAGAGGAAATAGCCTTCTGTAGAGCTCTCACGTAGCTCTTTTCTGAACACATGATTGGTAAGTTAGAGTTCAGAGTCGCTACTTCTCCTGGAGTGGAACAACAGACAAACAAGGAATCCTCTTTTATTAGTCACTTCTCAAATGGAGCTGCGCGAAAATAGCGGAAAGAATGCAAGCCAATTACTACTCCAACAGGAAAAGTGCTTTTCTGTAAGGCCAACAGCAGCACAGCAAGTTTTCTATTAGAGTTTTTCCTCTCTTTTACAAAAAAACTAAACAAAACAAAAATGAACACTCCGAGCTTCACAGATTAAAGGCTCTGGGCCAAGGAGAGAGAAAGAGAGAGAGTAGAGACTGCTGGATCCGTGCTGGATAAACCCATGTCGCACCCGCAAGTACAGTGATGGGTTTTTAGATTTGAAGAGATTATAAAAAGAAGCGGGAAAGTGGAGGGGGATCGGCGGGAAAAGAGAGAACAGAGCGCCCCGCGCCACACTCTCGCCATTACCCCCGGGTGGCAAGCTGATCCTAATTTCCCTGCTCGCTGTAGCACGTCTCACCACATCAGACCGTTCCAGGTGCTGCCTCGACTGCCTCGTCCCCGGTGTCACGCAGGCAGCGGTACGACACCGAAAGCAGAGGACACACTAACAAGGGTACGTGCAAAGAGTATGCATGCACTAATGCGCAGAGATATATCCGGGGTACGCAGCGGGAAATGAAATCCACTGCCCCTCAAGAGGGGACTTCATCTAAAACCCGCTGGATGCGCGCTCAGCCATTAGGAGCATGACAAGCGTTGCGTTTCTCATTTAAATATAACAAATGCTGAGCTAACGACTTACAGTAGGCTCCTGACAGCTGAAATGTAGTAATTTGTGAGTCATTCCCCCAATGGCCAAACTATACTCTATTCTGCAAGCAGACAGCAACAAAACAAGCAAAGCAATATTTTGGCCGACTACGGCAAAGCCTCATTAAAAAGTCATTGTGCAATATGAGGAACAACCTTGTGAACCTTTGTAATTGGTCTGCAGGGAGTTTGCTCACTGGTATCATCAGGATTCATTTCCCAATGCCATTAATGTGAATGGCACAAATAATCATTACTCTCTTCTTTACGCCGACCAATAAACTTGTGCCCATGATCTACCATATCAGCCCGTATATTTATAAGGATCGTAATGGGCATGTCAGACCAAATGACATTTGTTATCAAGAAGCTTGTTGTTGTTGCTGATGTTATTTGTGGAGTAGCCTATTTGCAGCTTGCACTGACCATTATATATAATAACAAGAATAATACATTGACAATGTCACATTACAAATATATAGAATAATGTACATTAATGCGCCATCATTTGAGGCAGTTGAATTATGCAATTATTATTGTTGTGGTCTTAGCACGAATAAATAGCTGTCTCAATTGATTGCCACATTAATGTACATCGTTTATGTTTTACTTTATTATTCTGAAGAGAATTGTCTCATTTGGATAAAATTGTATACTAAATAATGCAAGAACAACACATACAACACAGTGTGTGCCTGTAGCATATATATATATATATATATATATATATATATATATATATATATACACAGATAGTATATATTCCTTGAAAACATAATTCCCTACTGTTTGTTTTATTTACAATTTAAAAAAAAAAGTTTTACAGTAATATGATAAGTTTAAAATATGCTTCTATTTCTATTTCTGCTGCTGCGATGAAGCAACATTCTTCTCGCCCAGGGTCACCATTATCCCAAGGCTCAAACTAATTGCAAACGCTAAAGTGCACACACGCACAAAACGCACACAAATAACTTACCCATCAAGAGATGTTTTGCCTTGAACATCCAAGCCACTGACATCAGTCTTCTCCTAACCACCCCGTTCCCATTTTCATATGACCCTTCCTGGGAAAAGAATGAGTGACATCGTCTTGTGAGCCAGTTCAAGATGGCCTTAATGGTCCAAGATCATGTTGCTCCACTGACACACCATTAAGTGCTAAATGTTCAGAACTGCATTACTGCAACCTCTAAGATTAAGAGTGATAAGGTAAAGCACTATTTCCCCTCCTCTTCCCTCATCCTATCTACTCCCTGGCTGCATCCGTAGCTTTCTAGGAATGAATTATTCATACCTCCAAATCATCAGCTGCCCAAGATAAAGGAGCTCAAACCACTTCTCAGATGTATTGATTTCTGTACCATTCGCATGATGGGTGCAAGAAATTGTGTCCAGCGGAGGCTGAAATCTGAGAATGATAGATAAGTCAGAGTAGTTTTAGGGAGTTTTTTCCATACTTGTAATATGGCTATCAAGGACACGAGGCCTTGAGACAGGAAGTCAGATCGAGAAAGCCTCTCATATCCTTTACAAGGGGTTTCAGCTTTTGTTGTGAACACAAGCGGATTATGATGTGAGTGTCTTAAATCAAACGATATCAACATTGTGTCAGAGGCATTTGAAACTTTGGAAGCCATTTTCCTGAAAGTTGCTGTCTATAGAGTGGAACCTTGTTTACATCTTATGCGGCATTAAGCACAATTGTGCATCAAAAATAATTTTCAAAGATTCGGATACAAAATTTTTAAGCAAATTTAGTATTTTCTTGTAAAACAACTTTGAAAAATCACTTTTTACAGTGTGTCTGAGGGTATTACAATAATAGAATGATGTACATTAATGCAGCATCAACATTCCCATTATGCATTGTGGTCTTAGTATAAATAAATAATTTGATTGCCACAATAATGTACATGTATATACAGTATAATATAATATACTGTACACTAACAACACAAATTAGCATTCATCTTGACTGGCTCAGCTGATGCCACACTGTATAGATTTCATTCTAGTATATTTTATTATTCCCAACTAAATAAACTGTAATGGGAAAATATTTTATTAAATATTTGATTGACATATTAAATAACAATAAAATTAATAACATCAAATTATGTGCATGACCTTCATACACAGAAAAAACGGTGTAAAAACAAGTTTTTACAAACAATTCAAAGAATTACAAAGAAATGTCCCTTTTTAGAGTCTATCGGATATTATCATAATAACCCATTCAGTTCTATGACTTCAAATAAATATCAAATAAAGCCACCCCAGAGAACACTTCAGAAACATTTCAGCTTCAATTTTATTTTGAAGTGACTGGAGTGGACACCAGAAATTCTGTGACAAGATGATAAGAGATGTATCATGCACAATTCAAACACTGTTCATTATTAGATCTTAACTGAAACTGATATTCAGTCATGGCCGGAGAACAACACCATCTTACTGTGTAACCTAATTCCAGGGAGAGAAGAAAAAAAGTCCTATACGTCAACATCAGAAATAGATCAAATTTGAAATCTGATTCCTTTGTAAAACCTCTTGCACAATAGTAAGATATCAGCATTAAAAGTTGCACTAAAGTCAAATCTTTGAGAATACAGAGGATAGACCAGCACCACACGAAACCAAAGTAACCTTGAAGTAATAGTTAAATGCAGCTGCAAATTCAAGTCACACTAGGCTGATCGCCAATTAGCAGTTTGCGTCAGCTTTAAAAGAAGTCTGACAATAAGAAGCTTGTTCTCATTTCTCACAAGCACTTACGTGTTTGAAAAGATTAGCGCACATCTGTTTGAAAGGATATGAAATTGTTAGTTAGTGGAGCGACGTGTGCAAATGATGAAAAACACATCAGGAATGTAAAAATGCATTTACATTTCACATATCTCATATGAAATAAAATAAAATATAAAAACATTTTATTTTAAAATAAAAATACTTAATTTTATTTCAGCATTTCATATTTTCATCTACTGTACTTTAACTTGATTTATAACTAAAACTGGGAAAAAAATCATAAAAACTATATAGTCTATGTAGATTTTTTTGTGCTATTTTAAAAACTAAAATTACTTAAATATTAAATAAAATTAAAATCAAAACAGAAAATTGACAACAAGTTCAAAATATTAATAAAAACATAAATACTATCTAAATGACAGAGAGAGAGAATTTGAATTTTAGCATTTATTTCAAAATTTGTATACTCTCAAAACAATTCTAATACAATAATGACCAAAAAGCTTTACATTAGCATAATTTAACAAACAAGAAAAAAAATAGTTAATCTACAACAGAGAAAATTGCATCATTATAACACCAATGACTTGAAAAGAAAATTAAGTCTTTCATCATCTTATAAAATTTAAAGCTGCAGTCCGTAAGCTTTGCCTCTTTGTCGCCATCTCTGTTTGAAAACCTGCAGTTACAGCTTTTTGCGGAATTATCTTCCTTGTGTGGGTTGTAGCGTGGATGAATCTAATGTTTTGAGGAGTATGTGTGGCAGTCAGTCACCGCACCGGTGTGGATATTTACTGTACTTCGCAATCACAGATTCTATACGTCTTGGAATATATGAACCAAATAAGAATTTTCACCGTATATTGTCATCTGAACAAGTACGTAACAAGTCTGCCATGTTTGTTCTGACCAACTGAGGAAAAAAGCATTACAATAAATCACGCTACCAATGGTGATTAAATCTAAAGATCGGTTAGCTCATATCACAGCAAACCATGCAAATTATTATTATTATTGTTATACTTTATTCTCAAATGATTAATGTTAACAACATCAGCACTGCGTGACTATGAGTATGAATTAGCATGTAGATTTCAATTTCTGTACAGTCTAATCTCTAATTGTCATACCATTTGAATTTCATATTAAGAAATTCTTTTAACCCAAAAAGCAAATTATGCTCCCTTCAAACTGGTTGTCTTTAAAATACAAATCTTGTGTAATCCCAGGCTATCAGTAATCAGAAGCACATTTAAAACTGGAATATAATTTAATTTCATTCACATGTGTTTCATAAACACAATCCTTTCTGGATTACAATCCACTATCAAAATGATACATTTAATTATTCCAGCTGCTGTGAGAAAAGGCTATAAACGATCGGCCACCTGCAGGATCCTCATATGCGATAGCCTAGTAGCCGGGACAACTTCTTTATGTTTACAGACGTGACATAATGACGCAGCAGCATGCTCAAATTTCCCGCGAAAACCTACCCGTACCACTCAAATTAGAAAATTTTATTATAAGCTAACCGTTGTGAAACAGGCTAAAGTAAGGTGACAGTTTTGAACACTGGCTTGTTATGTACTTGCTCAAATATTGATTTCGGATTATAACCAAAAAAAGTTACAGACTGCAGCTTTAAGAAATCATTCTGATATGCTGATTTATTATTAGAATTATCAATGTTGGCAACAGTTGTGTTGCCAAATAGTTCTTTGGAAACTGCGATACTTTTTTCAGGACTCTTTGATGAAAAAAAAGTTAAAAAGAACAGCAAAATATAAATCTTTTCTAACAATGTAAATCTTTGCTATCACTTCTTAACAATTTAACACATCCTTGCTGAATAAAAGTTTTAATTTCTTTCCAAAAAAAGAAAGAATAAAAATTTACTGACCCCAAACTTTTAAACTGTAGTGTATATTGTTAGAAAATATTTCTATTTTAAATAAATGCTCTTCTTTTTAACTTTTTATTCATCAAAGAATCCTGAAAAAAAGTATCACAGGTTCCAAAAAAATATTAAGCAGCACAACAGTTCCCAGCACTGATAATAAATCAGCATGTTAGAATGATTTCTGAAGGATCATGTGACACTGAAGACTGGAATAATGATGCTGCAATTTCAGCTTTGAATCACAGGAATAAATTAGATTTTAATGTATATTAAAATAGAAACACTTTATTTTACATTATAATATTTCACAATATAATTTTTTTCCTGTATTTTTTATCAAATAAATGCAGGCTTGATGAGCATAAGAAACTCCTGTAAAAAACATAAAAAATCATTCTGATCCCAAACTTTTGACTGGTAATTGAATTGAATTAAATTGAGGGGGGGGGGGGGGGAGCACAGCTTCAATAGTTCAAATACTACTTTGTTACTCCTGAAAATGCTCCCTTACTCTGGGGAATTTTAAAAACAGAATTTTCGTTTTGTGGGTGAACAACTCCTTTAAGCTCTCTCCTGCTATGCTTGGTCTTACGCTGAGCTTAAGCATGATTAGTTCTGTGATATTTCTTCATCTTCATCAATTACCTACTTGAGAAGCTGTCGGCTGATTCATGAGTCCCGCTGATGTTTTTTTTTTTTTTTTTTTTAAATGTGTGGGAGTTTAGCGAGGGTTTCTGCCAGACTAATACTCTGTGCCTCCACTCTCTCTATCAGAGACAGAGACAGGACTCACTCCAGAACACAAGTCATCTGACTTTAGATGAGCTTCAATGACAAACAAAACCACCTCCTCCTTTATAATGATGAAGTGGTTGCCCTTGCCCTTTAGAGAGAATTGCATTCTTTCTCTGTCTTCTGATTAATCTGGAGGAAATTTGTTTAAAACAGATCATTTAAATACAATGAGGCATACTGTGTAAGGAAAACATAATGCTGCATATAAACTCTACATTCATATGGTTATTTACAAATGAAAATTGTGTGCCCACAAAGTTGTTTAGAATATAAAGAGCTTTAGATTTACATAATGTGTGTTATAATGAGAATGACAGTGTGTACTTCAATAGCTGCAAAGATCAGTTACATCTTGTGAGCCTTTTAAAGCACATACAAATCCAAAGCATGACACTGTTAAGGATAATGGAATTACTCTCCATTAACCTCAGATTATATTGGTCAGTTCCATGACAATCTGGAACTGTACTTCATGTGCACTTGAGTTATTTATCCAAGTAAGATCTTTTATTGATTGATATTCAGTTGTGCTCACCCTCCGCAGCTTCAAGCAGCTTTTCCCCTTCAGAGAAAATAGTGAGCACTGCCAGAGAACTTTAAAAACATGCACTGATGCTCTTGATGTCCTTGATAGCTACAAACAGGTATTGAATTCTGACTTTCCCAGTAATGCTGTACAAAACCTAGTTCTATATATACAGAATCTAGGCTCTATATAAATTCTGATATTTAAAAAATTTCAAAATAAAAAAAAAAATGAATAAAACTAGTGAGCACTGCTTTGATGGAGTTTACGGTTTCACTTCACAGATAATAATAATAACAACAACAACAACAATAACAACAAAATGTATATACATTGTGTTTTTACCCACTCAATTAAAATAGGAAAACAATTAAATAATAATAATAATAATAATAATAATAATAATAATAACAACAAAAATGTAATCAAATTATTTAAAACAAAAAACAGTAGTATTCAAAAGTGTGTTCATCAAAAATCACAAATATTGACCTCGGAAATACTTGGAATTCATACATGTTAAGTTGTCTGTTAATATGTCTTACTGTTGCAATTATTAAAAATTAGTAATCATTAAGTATAGTTGTTAAGTTAAGTGAACAAACTACACTGCAAATAATTGTATTATATGCTTTATTGTTGCAATTAATCAGAAATATTTTTCTTTAAGTATAAATATTGAATTGTTAAGTGAATGAACTATGCTGAAAAGAATTGTGCCGAAACCATTTTCACTCAAATTGCTAAAAATTCACAAATAATTACAAAGAAATGCCATGTAACTGGATTAAACATGAAAGTTTAAAGTAGACAGACTAAAATTGTATTTTCTTGTAAAACATGTCAAAATCTAAATTTTGATTTATTTAAAAGTATTTTTTTTGCAATCTTTTATTAGGTGGAAGAATGTTTATCCTATTAATGCAACCATTTATTGGTTATTATTTAACTTTACCATATTAAATATCGCTAATGTGTGCTATGGCTTAGTGTTTTAATATACAAAACATAACATCAGCACTTAGACAGATAACTTCATCACTTTAACATTTTGGTGCAAACTTTCTGAGCCAATTGTTCTTATAGTGTATGAATGCATGTAACATTTATTCCTAATAATTGTGAAAAACAACACTTACAAGCCCAGTAAGTTCCCTGCGCTGTCATTTCACATAAAAACAGCTCTTCTCACAGAAGCAAACACATCGTCTGTTCTGCGGGATAACGAAGTCTGCTGGGACTGCGGGTAGGATGGTGTGCTCCGCTGGAGCTTTCAAAGGGTAAGTGGATAGAGCTTAGGGGAGTGTTAGCGATGCAGAGAAGCTTTGGCCTCTAGATGAGCCACTGCACTGGACACCACACACCCAGATCAGTCCACCTGCTGCCAGCATTCTCAATAACAGATAAGAGCCTATCTCTACAAACCAGATACACAAGTCATTTAACATATAAGGTGGTGGGCTGCAGAAAAAAAAGAGAGAAGAGTTCGACCTCTCCTCTTTTGGCTGCTCCCACCCATCAGTGACATCGCTCTTCTGTAGTAAGGGTTGGTGGCCTTGGTGAGTATTGATTTGGTGTTTGTTCACCAAAACAAATGCTGGCTTTACCTGCTGGACTCCAGGGAACATGCTTTGAAATTAATTACATGGAGAACTCCAATGGCAGAAAACAAATACACCTACCATAGTTGAATTTAACTTAAATATTTTCTCCTTTGCGCCTGCAATCACACTGCAGCAAAAAGACAAACATGGCACAACATCTAGAAAGAGCCTAATAGTCCCAGTGAGATCATGCCAACCATGATGTGTGCATTCGTATCACTTTTTTTTTATTTTACGGTGGACTGCAGGGACTTGATTTAAAGATCCATCTGTTCTTAAAGTAAGGGAAACTGAAAAATAACATCAGTGACAAGTTCACCAATTAAAGAGCAGATGGCAGGCTGTGGCAGCTGCTACCTGAGCTGGGTGAATAGCATATGCTGGTCGACAGAGTTTACAATTAAGTTCACGTTAATGCTTTATTAGCATAGCGAGATCAGATGGGTTGCCTGAGCATTATGAGAAACTTTTTCTCTAGATTTTTTTTATCAACATGGTTGCCAAACAGCAAGGCTAAACAAGAAAGAATGGATGGATGGAACGACAGAAAAATATATGGATGGATGGATGGAACAACAGAACAATATATGGATGGAATGACAGAACAATAGATGGATGGATGGAACGACAGAACAATGGATGAATGGATGGATGGAACAACAGAACGACGGATAGATGGATGGAACGACAGAACATTATATGGATGGATGGATGGAAGGAACGACAATGGATGGATGGATGGATGGATTGAATGACAGAACATTATATGGATGGATGGATGGAACAACAGAACAATGAACTGATAGATGGATGGAACGACAGAAAAATATATGGATGGAATGACAGAACACTATATGGATTGATTGATGGAACAACAGAACACTATATGGATGAATGGATGGAACAATAGAACAATGGATGGAACAACAGAATGATGAATTGATGGATGGATGGAACGTCAGAACACTATATGGATGGATGGAACAATAGAACGATGAATTGATGGATGGATGGAACAATATATGAATGGATAGAATGACAGAACTGTAACGAATCAGCTCATGAAAAAATATGAATAATTAATCATAACTAGTTATAATTAATTATGAATATTTTAGATCCGCTGTAGATATTTATATATGGATGGATGGAACGACAGAACATTATATGGATGGATGGATGGAACAATATAACAATGGATGGATGGAACAATAGAATAATGAATTGATGGAACAACATAATGATGGATGGAACAACAGAACGACAGATAGATGGATGGAACAACAGAACATTATATGGATGGATGGATGGAAGGAACGACAATGGATGGATGGATGGATTGAATGACAGAACACTATGGATGAATGGATGGAACAATAGAACAATGGATGGAACAACAGAATGGTGAATTGATGGATGGATGGATGGAACAATAGAACGATGAATTGATGGATGGATGGAACAATATATGAATGGATAGAACGACAGAACAATATATGGATGGATGGAACGACAGAACAATATATGGATGGATGGAACGACAGAACATTATATGGATGGATGGATGGAACAATATAACAATGGATGGATGGAACAATAGAATAATGAATTGATGGAACAACAGAATGATGGATGGAACAATAAATTTAATGAAAGAAGTATAGAAGAGAATGATAGAATGATAGATAGAACAAAATAATCATAAAATGAAAGAAATAAAAAATAGATAGATAGATAGATAGATAGATAGATAGATAGATAGATAGATAGATAGATAGATAGATAGATAAATAGACATTCTGTCTGGAAACGTCAGTGTTGTTGAATTGCGTTCACATCTGATGTTCGGTACACTGATTTCACACGAGATTGGACCAGCACTTTCACTGAAACAAAAAGATCAGAGAAGGATCAGCCAAAGTATAGATGTGCATGCAGCCCATTCCTGTGTGTGAAAGAAATAAAAAATAGATAGATAGATAGATAGATAGATAGATAGATAGATAGATAGATAGATAGATAGATAGATAGATAAATAGACATTCTGTCTGGAAACGTCAGTGTTGTTGAATTGCGTTCACATCTGATGTTCGGTACACTGATTTCACACGAGATTGGACCAGCACTTTCACTGAAACAAAAAGATCAGAGAAGGATCAGCCAAAGTATAGATGTGCATGCAGCCCATTCCTGTGTGGCTCTTGGATAGGTACATTGAATTGTCTTTATGGAGCAGCATGTCGCTGCAGGGTAATGGAGCGTGATGAGCACTTTGTGTCAAGCTCAGCTGTCCCAACAGATAAGACCCAAGCCACTACTAACAGTTGGTGTCACATTTCCACCTGAGCATCGCAACGGAAGTTCAAACTGCTCCACAGTACAGTGCAGTGTATCCAGTGCCATCATCATGAATCCCGTGTCTATTTTGCAACTGGTATTTTCAACCAAAGTCGCAAACTGTGATTTCTAAAACTCTGAAAGTAATTTCTAAAACATTTTTTAAAGTAATTTCTAGAAGAAAAAAGAGAGAGAGAGAGAGAATACACTGGAAATAAATAAAATGTGTTGGTAAATTTTTTCATTAATTACAGGCATCAATTTGCATGGCCTTTTAATTAATTTACTTAATTACCTCATGATGAACTAAACTTTTATTGTATAATTATATTTATATTTTTGAATTATTATGAACTGAAGTTGCCATGACTTGATGCTATAATTGTAAGAATTTTCAGTAAAAAAAATACAGTATTGTAAATGGCAAAACAGCAAAAGTTGTTTCTGAATATTGTACACTGCTCAAACTTCAAAATAATAAACTAAACAATAATCATGTAAATCTCTGGTCATTTTTCAGGATTATTTACTTGGTCTAAAAATTATTTTCTACAGTGTGGGTCACTTTGTGTCAAAAAGACAAATAGCAAGGATTGTATTTCAGCCATTCTGTGGAGTCAGAGTTATTTGGTGATCGCAGATCTTTGTGGAAATTACATCTGCTCATATGCTCAGCCTGAGCATGAAGGACTAGCATTTTAGGATGAACAGAGAAATGTCCTGTTGCAGATCAGAGGAAAGGACACACGATCAGATTCCTTTGCAACACATAACAGAAAGAACACTTCAACTGATAAGATGTCCCACATCTCTTTGCTTCCTTTCTATTTTTATATTTTTGTCTCTTTAACAATGTGTGATAAATGTTATTGCAATATTTACCACAAACAGGCTAAGAAAGGCTTGAACTGGTTTAAGAGAATCTCAAGTGGGCATTTTGCAGACCACTGCAAGAGCGAATTGAAAAGTATTATTTTTATTATTATTATTTTGTGGCAACCAGCCCAAATAGCAATTAGCAAAACTTACCACTTGCACTTTATAGTAACGATTCATTAAATCCTTCACAGACTTCTGCACATTGAGCCAAGTGGAAATTTCACTAGCCTCCATATGGTAGAGTTAATGAAACTCCTCAGGACTGTTCTGTTTGCGTTGACACTGGAAACCTTTCTGCAAAATTACAAAAAAGATGTTGTTTCATTTAAAATATGCTTATCACCAAAGTAAATATACAAGAACAGCGCACATAAAATGAAAACAATAAAATTATGGATATTGATTTATAAGGGACCATGTTATTTTTCATTTCAGTGTAATTAATTACAAAGAACTTCTACTTATTAATTACAAATAAGTCTTTCATTGTGCATTAATCAAAGTGAGAATATATACACAGTATGAGCTGTTTTTAAACAGAGATGTGTATTGGAAGTTGCAGTCTATGAAAAAAATACAATCTATAGGAGTTTGTGCTTTCAAGCTACTGTACGTGTCCTGCATAAAACATTTGAGACAAATAATGTGCCCTCTAGCATATAAAACAGAATGCAAATGTTGAATTCATTTATCTTGGGATTTTAAAAAGTTGTTTCATGGTTCTTCTTTCATACATTACTGTTTGCTCAGATGTTCTGTAAGATTAAGTCAGAGGAAAGGTAGAATAAAGATATTGTTTGGTTCAGGTTTAACATGGATGGCTCAAACCTTGTCTACAGTTGTTCCACCCTGGGTTTGAAGGTTTAATGCCTTGCCTCTATGAAATAGAAAATACACCTGCTTTACTGGCAGAACATATGCATATAGCCCCAGCCACAAACTTTTATGTGAGTTTGTCATTTATGAACTAACTGCAACCTCACATTCATAATTTAGTCGTGGCCTAATGGTTAGAGAGTCGGACTCGTAACCCAAAGGTTGCGAGTTTGAGCCTCGTACCGGCAGGGATTGTAGGTGGGGGGAGTGAATGTACAGCGCTCTCTTCCACCTTCAATACTACGACTGAGGTGCCCTTAAGCAAGGCACCGAACCCCCAACTGCTCCTCGGGCGCCGCAGCAAAAAAATGGCTGCCCACTACTCCGGGTGTGTGTTCACAGTGTGTGTGTGTTCACTGCTGTGTGTGTGCACTTTGGATGGGTTAAATGCAGAGCACTAATTCCAAGTATGGGTCACCATGCTTGACCACATGTCACGTCACTTTGTCACTTTCACTATAAGCACAGGCAAATCGAATAGAAGACAAAATTCCGCAAAAGTATGCAAAATGTTTGATGGAAAAAGTTTGACCAGCCGCCCCTAACGGAAGTGAGGCAAACTCAATTATCTCTCAGCCGATTGACATTTCTGTCCAAGCTGTGCCTCAGAAAGTATGCACATTGTCCAAGCTAATAACAGTCCTTTCCATAACTGAAGTAGAAGCATTGAGCAGAGACAGGAAGGTGAAAAGTCTGGGTCTTAATTACAGGGCAATGGCATACCTCTACCGGGCAGAGTTGAGTGGAGCAAGTTGGACTGAGTGGGAGAATGCCTGCGAGATTAGCCGTAGGCGACACGGTCCTACAGGAGAAAGAAAGCGAGAGAGCACTCAAGACAGAGAGAGAGAGCAGGGCTTCAGGGTGGAAGATGGGGGTTGTGTGTCAAAATCTCAAAGGAGATACATGCTGATGATGCTGACATTGCCCTGTCTACCACTCAATGAGCCAACACCTGTCAAGAGACTGTAATCAGAGTCAGACAGACAGAACAAAAGAGAGACAGACTTGAGTTTTGGGTTATTGCTGAAAACAGCGAGAAGATTTGCAGTAGAGAGAGGGACAGACGGAGCCCACATGCCCACATGATATGGACAGTCACAGCTTTTGGCCCACAATGAAACTGTCCAAATCAATTTAAGAAGGTATAAATACCTGACACATGACAGCTCTATAAATGATTTAGACCAAAAGAGGAATACATATAACTTTTTGCCACTATTCATACAGTAGAGAGAAGACAGGAAAAGAGGGGGAATTAGAACAGAAAATCTCAACAGTCGGGTGTGCACTAATCGATAGACCATGGTTATGACCAAAAACTAAGCAGTTAGCAAGTACTTTTTTTTTTTCATGTATTATTTTTTATATTAGTGGTAATGGCTAAGACAAGCATCATCACTAGTTTTGCTCATTAAATGGATAGGTCATGCAAAAAAAAAATTAAAGTCATAATTTCTCTCCCTTATGTCGTAGCAAATCCTGTAAGACCTTCTTTCTTCTACAGACAACAAAAGAAGATATTTTGAAGAATATGTCAACTGTTCTTGTCAATACAGTGAAAGTCAGTGGGGTCAAAACAACATTGAAATAAAATCTAATAAAAAATAATAAAATCAAATAAAAACTTGTTTGTAAACAAATCCGCGGTAAAATGAAGTGAACAACGGACGATTTTCTTACTGATGTGGTCTAGTACTTAATTCAAAAATAAAGTTCATCAAATAAAGTTTATCGTTTGGTTTCTGCGTAGAATTGCGCTTGCCTCTCTCGCTATTTACACCACTCAACTAAACAGGCAGTGATGTAGAAGCAGGCATTGATCTTCTCCTGCAAAGGCGGTGTTTAGCCACACTATTACGTCATAAAGTGATACATTCCACAACTTGCAAGTTTGGCAGATTGGCTTCAGTATAAGTTGTTTTTAGACTAACAAGAAACTTTCGAGTTCTAAAACTTACAGAATGTTTTTATAGCACAATGACTTCTTATATATCAAGGAAACAGGGGTTCGTCATGTGACACACACTAGCCACAACAGCACTTATGTTTGAATTATTTTTTCCTTTTTATTCGAAACATTCCCAAATGCATTAACTGAATTATCATGGCATTGCTTGATTCTCACCTTTATAGATTATGTTGATCTATAGAATGCGATGATCAAAGTAACCTAATAATGTAATCTATTAACTATGCATAAAAATGTTTACTTAGTTAACAGATATGGGTGCCATGCCATAACATATTTTTAATACGACTGAGTTTATATTTAATGAGAATTTAACATTGAAAGTTAATTTGAATAAAATCATTGCAAGTTAGGCTACTAATCATAACACTTTCATTGTACAGAAAGAGAGCAAAGAACATTTACATAATTAAATAACATTTTCACCTTTATAGATGACAGTCTAGTTCTCAAAAACTCCCATTAAAATCACTAAAGCTGTTTACACTATGAAATTAATATCTTACAGATCAGCACACACATTTGCACTTTGTTGTTTCTGACCAGAGAATTCGCCAGAAAGAGGTATTCAGTCAGCGTGCGAGTGAAGAAAACTCCGGCATTTTAGCGATGACTCCTCTGAACAACTCTGATTGGTCATTGCATTCATAAGCTCAACGGCATCGTGTGTGATTGGTTATAATGCAGAGCTGTAAAAACGCGTCTGTCTCTGGCTCAGCGCCAGATATATATATATGCTGTACACACACACACACACACACACACACACACACACACATGATATGATGTTGATCATTAACAATTCTGTGAATCATCATTCATCACTTTAAGCCACTGGCTCCATCCACTGCAGTGTTCTAACAAGCACAACTGGGATCTTATCATTCTACTTCCTTTCAGGTATTATATATTCTCTTCACTGCCAGTGCAAGCCTCCACAATACTCCACTGGTGGATGACATTTACCAGCCAATAAACTATATTTTGCATTATTTTTAGTGAATTTTGCTAATCATATTTATGTTTTGGTGGCTTTATGCAACAAATATCAAATATGCATCAATGGTGTTCAAAAGAAAAACATCAGGTTGCCAAAAAAATATATTTGATGGTAATATCTAGGATCTGAATTGCCAAAAAAAAAAAATCGGAATAATGCAGATATTATATGTATATATAATCTTAGCATATATATATATATCTGTTGAGAATAAGTCATTTGACTTAATACATCTTGGAATCTGGTAAAATTATTTTGTTTTCTATATGCAAAGCATATCCATCTTAAACATTTTACAATTTGTATTTCCATCCCAAATTTAATGCAATATCTCAATATACTGTATTCTCCTATATGAAGGTCAAATTAGCATTCATCCTATAATCACATTAAACCATGTAACCCTTCGGGTCCTAAAAAAGTTTAACCAGCAATTTTTAAGTTTTTAGTCACAAGTGTTAATTTTTATGAACATTATGTTCAGATTTTACAGTGTAAATAAAGTCTTGCACTGTCTGTTGTAACTGAACTGTGAGTATTTGTGTACTTTACGTCTGCACTGCATTTCCTCAATGCAATCAATAAAGTACAGCAATACATCTTCCTGTCTATCTAGGTAAAGCTCTTGGAAAGTGCTTAAGCAAGCAGGAACCGAACTCAAAGATCACTTCATATGCAAAGTGTGAAACTGGCATGTGGTTCGAACTATCACACTCAGGTTGTCTGACTCAGAAACAGTTATGTGATGCCTCACAAATTGCTTTCTGTGTTCCTTTTACCCTGAAATATCCGAATCACTCCATCTTCACGACTTGAAGTTGGGTACAGCCACTCCTCTCCCCTTATTAAAAGATAATGAGGACATTCAAATGTGACTTATCCCTTTATTATAGACACGAGTAAGCTATCTGCCTTCTCACCGTCTCTTAATCAGGTCTCACGGGAGAGCTGCTCAATTGTGTGAGCATTAGCACTCCACATTGACATTTAGCTATTATGCCGAGTTCAACTGTGCGTGAACTACCACTGGTATTTTAAGATTTTCCCTCTTTTACCCAAGCTTCCTCTTGTGAACCAAAGACTGGGCCTATTTCCTGTGGGGGTACTCAAGGCGTTCATGGAGTTCATTGAGTCTTTTGTCATCAGAAGAGCTGATAGGGAACATAGTGTGTATTATTATCCACTTCTGTTGTTTTAAGTGGTTGGTGTCTGTCCTCTCTGGAAGGGGGGCTGATGTCTGAGTTATTGACAAAGCTACAACACAAAAGGAACCAGAGATACAATTACCCTTTTATTGAAAGAGTATATGACCATGCTACAGCATCATGTCAATCATCTAAATTATCTCATGCCTGGAATTCAAGACTACATCCTTAAAACACTCCTGTTCTTTTCCCATAAACCCCCGATTAGACACACCCAGGATCAAAAATGAACACTTATTAAGCACCAGTTTATATAACAAACAGGCCACAAAATCTACTTCTACAAAAAGGTGCTACAAATTGGGTGTAATGTAATAACAATAATAATAATTTATTAATATAATGATTATAATTTGAATGAATGAATGATAATTTATTATTTTAATTTGGGGTCAGAGATTTTTTCAAATTATTTTCAAATAATTCACTTATTCTCAGCAAGTTTTAATATATTTTTAAAAAATTTAAAACTAATTTTGAGAATATTATAACATTATAATGTAATATTGTTATTACAATTTAAAATAGCTACTTTTGACTTTTCTGTCACTTTAACAATGAATGAGTATTATGAGTGAACATATGAGTATTTTCAGAGTGAAACAATGCACTATCGGTTACAAATAATGTAAAAACGGCAAAATAATTCCACTGTTATGACTGAAAAAATATAGTTTTAGGTAAAAAACTATGCAAAATACAATTTCACGGTCAGTAAGAAATACTTATGGCCGGTAAACGCTCTCATTTCATCCACCATTGTCAGGTGCGGTAAAAAGTTAATTTTGGACCCTGGACACACCTGCATACGCTCCCTTTTTTCATAATTCCACTGCTCGGTCAATTTCTCTTTTCCTTCTCATTTCTTCCACCTCCTCATGAACGCAATCTTAAGAAACTGACCCCAGGTCATTAATATGCAAAAGAGGCTCTGTTTCCCAACTGAGGACTTATTGGAGCGTGTCCCCATGTCTTTACGAGTACAATAATATGTTGCCTATGACACTCAGTGTGTTATAATCAGCTGACACATGGGGAGGAGGAGTGTGGAGCGAGGTGGAATGGAGCAGGCCCCCTGGAGGGTGAGAGATGGAAACGGCGCTCTCTTCAAGGATCCTAGCAAATCTTATAAAGGATCGGTGGCCTCTGGGGCTGAGGAAATGAAAGTTTGCTTCCTCTTTTAGAACAGGTGCTGTAACTTTTATGCAGTGATAAGTTAAACATAGTCTGAAGGCTGGCCTGAAAAAACACTGCTCTTCCAGAGAACTGCAAACCTCAGACAGAGGGGAGATGTAGTTCTATGACTATGTTCTATGTTATGAATGGGGGGTAAATATGCAGCTGTTTTTGTTTGCATATATCATATGGAATGCTTAGTGGTCAGGTTTGTAGTCAGCTGGGTTTTTATAGCCCTTATAGATCACGATTTGTTTGCTTAAGTGCGTACACAGATAAAATAGAATATACAATTATAAATAATACATTTTTCTTCTATAGTTTTCAAGTGATATAGTGGGGTTGAAAAAAGTTAATTTCTTATGTATTTTTTATATATTTATTGTATATTTTTAACCATACAGAACGTTTTATTAATTAAATTATACAGTGGTGGCCAAAATGACTAGAACACTAGTATTTTTAAGTCAGATATTTGTATATTTTGCTGTAGTGTGTCGGTAGGAAATACTAGTTTACATTTCCAAACATTCATTTTGACATTAATTGTAATAATCCAGTGAGATTTTTGTTTGCACAAGGAGTCTGACAGCAGCCAGTGCTCCACACAGAGATCTGATCTCATCATCATCCAGTCTGTCTGGAATGACATGAAGAAACAGAACAAACTGAGACAGACTAAATTCAGAAGAACTGTGACAACGTCTCCAAGATGTTTCAAGAAACCTACCTGCAAAGCTACTGTACTGTTAAAAGTTTTAGGCACTTGTGTAAAAATGCTGTAAAATGAGGATGCTGTCAAAAATAATGTCATAAATAGATTTTCTTTATCAATTAACTTCTAATAATTTTGGCCACCACTGTATATATATACTGGTAAAGAAAAAGAAAAAAAAATCTATGTTCACATTCATGTTTACCTTACTCAAAGCAATGGTACGTTGACAATATTGGTTTAAAAATAGCTGTTGGTTTAAATTGGCCTGAAATTTTAGGTTTACATAATTCCCTTTGCATATTCCTTTGCACAAGTCCTAAAAGGACTGGCTACTATGGCTGTTTTACTAAGATGTGATATTTATCATCTGAGCAGGTAAGTATTTAAATACACATCTGTAGTTGTCCTACTATCAGTGATCAAATAGCCAGACAGTTCTGCTATGATACGGTCAAACTTTCAGATTGATCCATTTACTGAAGTGGAAAAAATGTCCAAAGGATTCTGTTAGCCTGCCAGGTACATAACAGGGCACCTAAAAAAATGAATCCACATATGCAGTTAAGGTTATTTCCAAGATTTGGTGATTAAACTCAAGATAAAACTAGATTTAAAACTGTAAGTTGGCTTGAAAAAGCCTAGCTAGAAAGGTTGAAAAAAGTTTTAAAAGCTTGAAGTTTGAAGGTTTTCAGTTTGAAGTAATTTGAAATTTAAAACAGTTTTAAAGATTAAAGTTTGAATGTTTTGAAGGCAATACAGTCTATCAGAAAAACAGATGTAGTTGATTTGGTATCCGGGGTGGTTGCTAGGGTGTTGCTATGCAATTGCTAGGGTACTCTGGGTGGTTTCTAGGGTGGTTGCTAGAGTACTCAAAGTGGTTGCTAGGGTACCCTGGGCGGTTGCCAGGGTGGTTGCCATGGTACCTGGGGTGGTTGCTATGGTGTTGCTCCTTTTGAGACTGCCATGGTGAATTCCAGTCATCACAAGTTCAGAAATAACTTCTAGAAGCAAATCAAACTAGGTCTGAATATTTTGTGAAGGAACCTGACTGCTTATAATGATAAGACAATATTAGCTTTTAATTCTTCGGAATCCTTTTGTAATAGCAAAAGGCAAAAGCAAACCAACAGTCATATAATAGTTAGAGGAGTTTCTGAGATGGGTGTATTAGCAGTGGAAAAGGATTACTTCAAAGCACGAATCATTCAGGGAGAAATAAAATCTGCAGAGGATGGAAAGTAGAAAATAAATCTTTTCACATGGTTGCTCTTATTAAAGCAATTCAGCAATGTTATTCACTAAAGTGAATTAGCAGGCTTGTATTTGCTCTTTTACCCTTGCCTAAAGCAAGAGCTTATCTCAGTTTGGTGGTCTAAACTCACATCGATCAAATAGCCAGACAGTTCTGCTATGATACGGTCAAACTTTCAGATTGATCCATTTACTGAAGTGGAAAAAATGTCCAAAGGATTCTGTTAGCCTGCCAGGTACATAACAGGGCACCTAAAAAAAATGAATCCACATATGCAGTTAAGGTTATTTCCAAGATTTGGTGATTAAACTCAAGATAAAACTAGATTTAAAACTGTAAGTTGGCTTGAAAAAGCCTAGCCAGAAAGGTTGAAAAAAGTTTTAAAAGCTTGAAGTTTGAAGGTTTTCAGTTTGAAGTAATTTGAAATTTAAAACAGTTTTAAAGATTAAAGTTTGAATGTTTTGAAGGCAATACAGTCTATCAGAAAAACAGATGTAGTTGATTTGGTATCCGGGGTGGTTGCTAGGGTGTTGCTATGCAATTGCTAGGGTACTCTGGGTGGTTTCTAGGGTGGTTGCTAGAGTACTCAAAGTGGTTGCTAGGGTACCCTGGGCGGTTGCCAGGGTGGTTGCCATGGTACCTGGGGTGGTTGCTATGGTGTTGCTCCTTTTGAGACTGCCATGGTGAATTCCAGTCATCACAAGTTCAGAAATAACTTCTAGAAGCAAATCAAACTAGGTCTGAATATTTTGTGAAGGAACCTGACTGCTTATAATGATAAGACAATATTAGCTTTTAATTCTTCGGAATCCTTTTGTAATAGCAAAAGGCAAAAGCAAACCAACAGTCATATAATAGTTAGAGGAGTTTCTGAGATGGGTGTATTAGCAGTGGAAAAGGATTACTTCAAAGCACGAATCATTCAGGGAGAAATAAAATCTGCAGAGGATGGAAAGTAGAAAATAAATCTTTTCACATGGTTGCTCTTATTAAAGCAATTCAGCAATGTTATTCACTAAAGTGAATTAGCAGGCTTGTATTTGCTCTTTTACCCTTGCCTAAAGCAAGAGCTTATCTCAGTTTGGTGGTCTAAACTCACATCAACATAGCACTGTGAATGCTATTGCTAAATGTTAACGGTCACCTTTCAGCCAACATAACGCCGTAAAATTGTCTGCTGGAATGCTGTGTCTTGGTCTCAGGTAGTCTTTATAAGGAGTGAAGCTCGACTTTGATTGATAGCATATCTCCATCGCCCTCCAGATGTCACAACAAAAACAGCCCAGGCCAGGGCTCAGGTTCAAATCAAAGATTCAATTCCTAATGTGCCCACATTTATCGCCTCCGTGAGGCAAGGCTATATCTCCCCTGAGTCATTTCGTAGGCATGTACCTGTCCGTTTGTGTGCGTGAAAGAGTGTGTACGTCAAAAGCGGCGGCAGCCTCTGTCTTCTCAGTTGTGACTTCCTGGATAGATCGTACCTGGATGGCAGATTCAATTCAGCTGTTGATCACCCCCTCCCCCGCACATTTCAGAAAAGAGTCAAAGGTTGAGGTGAGAATCTGGTAAATATTGATCGGTGCAAGCAAGCCATTTTTTCGCTCCGCTCTCAGATCGAACATCTCGGAGACTGCCGTTAGTTGTCCGCGATGGGGTAATCGGTCACATGCTGAAGAGATAGAGTGAATTAGAACTGAATCGGTTGGCCTTTTTTTAGGTGAAGAATCATTGTACGCCACTCATTTTCTTTCAAGCACGCAGCCTCGAAATACCCCACCTCTGAGACTTCAGCCTCTCCTAAGTCTCCATCTCTTTCTAGAGCTGCTAAGCTTTAAACATTCCGGTCATGGCTGGGCAAGGTGCACACTGTCAGTTTTATTTATAAACCTGGCTGCCCCGGTCTTTCATATGGACAGCAGGCCGCCAACCCCCCC
>NW_015505730.1:560893-568544 GCF_001515645.1 Sinocyclocheilus grahami
ACATCCAAACGCTTCAGCGGCCATGCGACCCGTATGATGTTAATGAGACAACGTTAGCAGGGTGTTAAGAAAGCATATACAATGAGGCTGAAAAGCTCGGTTGGGTGCAGTGTGAACCGAATTCATGCGCCAGGTGCCACCAGCCCACCGTTTTTTCGATAAGAACCTTCTCATGGTGAAATACACTGAAGCGGTGAATGTTTGAAGGCACCTGAGGCAAAAAGTCAGAGCATTGTGACAGTGGGCTTTGATAGGCACAAGCCAAATGATGATTGTCACGATACGTGGGGGCGTGCGAGCGAACCGAGAAAACGTCACAAGACACGAACACTCACCAGAGAACTCAAACTATGTAATAGCGAGACATAATGGGGACAATGGCACGGAGCCACGTACTCCGTTAAGACTTGTGTGGCCTAATCAACGCTGAGCGCATGTTGATGTCAGTCATTAGGGTGATGTATTCATCGGACTGGATGTGCGGTGCGTTTTGCTCTCTAAATTGTGTCAACCTGTAGTACGTGCCACCCATTAATTTGAAAGAATAGGTGTAGCTCATTAAGTAATGTTTGTAGCGTTTGAATGCTAATGCTATTAGCTTTAATTAGACCTCTTAATTTGCTGGAGGGTTATAACTCAACCAGCAGGAACATGAATCATAGTTATTCAAATTTAGAAAGCATTGTTGCCTATCATATTATGCCACTGCAGCTGTTTGCAAAACAACAATTAAAATACAAATGCAAAGCATGGTTTATGAATCAAAATGGCGATTTATTACAGAATTTGAGAATATAATTTATATAATTTATTTATAGAATAGAATTTATTACACAATACACACACACACTTATTTACATTATATAAACACATGTAGCGAATCAGCTCATGGGGAAATATGAATAATTAACCATAACTAGTTATAATTAACTATTCATATTTTAGAATCGCTGTAGATATTTAGCTGACCACTCAGGGTCAACCGTCTTGTCAATTCTAAGAACGTTAATTTCCTGGTTAAGGGAAATAGCTTTCTTACTGTACAATTCTATAAGCTTGTAACGTAAATCTGCATGATTATTGACGTGTTCATTGTTATGAGCAAACAATGAACACGTCAAGTGTGATACAAGTAAGGTTTTATTAACTACATAAACACTTAAACTAGTCTAACATACTACATAAACACATAAACTGGTCTAACATCCTACATACACACATAAACTGGTCTAACATACACATACACACACACACACATACAGTTGGTATAGGAAAGGGTTAAAGTTTAACTCAGCATAGAAAGAGGCATAAAGAATGGATTTTATGGAACACTTTGCATGTATATTCAACAGATCAAAGCCTTCAGGGATACGTCAGATACTGAGTTCAAACACACCTTTGTAAAAAGGTGTAACTGATACTTAATGTATCAATTAATAAGACTAAGTTTGATACTTAGCCAGTCTCGGCGGTCTGAAAGAGATTCCTGATGCAAATCTTAAAGCTTCCCATAGATCTTTGCTGAATTCGGGTCGATAAAAAGAACCAGTTTGAGTCAGTGTCACTTGATGAATGGAAAGGACTAGGCCGAAGAAAGGCCTGGCACACTGCTTTGGTATCCTGAAGCGTTTTCTCACATTTTCTTAGCTTCTGACCGAACCACCGACTGGGCGGGTCACATGGAGTGTGGCCTTTTAAAGCCTGCAGAGATTCACGCCTCTCAAGATGGGTTTGTCCAATGAGGAAGGCTGAAATCCCAAGCGGGAGGTTGGGAATACTGGGGAGTTTTATGACTCTTTGTCTGTAAGCATGGTATTTTGCATATGTAATTCGCTTGGGTGTTGAGGCACAAATTAGTAAAAATTCTTAGAACATCAATATGTTGCATAGGTATCAGCATATAATATACACGCTTGTTTCGATCATAAGAAGGCGAATTCATAGATACTAGACATGGTAGAGTTACTTATATGAATGAGTGGTTTATCGTAAGCATGAATAAAAATAGTCTATAATACAACAGATTAAATACAACACAGCAATAATATACACAATGGCCTGAAGAAAATGTGTGTTCATTCAAAGAAAGGTTTTCCTATGAATTAATTAGTAGAAAAGTCAATTTCTACTGTGCGTTTGTCCTGGGACATGCAGGGATTTTCCCTGCTTCAGATACTTTTGGCCAATAAACCCAGTGATATCAGCATTGGTTGCCATGCAACAAAAGGGGCCTGTTTCGGCCTCCTGGGGTGTTACGCATTCCGGGGGGAAGGGTTCATGTGTCCTCGTATGGCTTGTTAACTGAGGGGGTTCACAGAGTATTTGTTCAATATAAAACAAAATATATATTGTGTGTTTGATTGGTCCAGCCGCTACACACATTTAATTAAAAATATGAAAAAATTAAACGCCACTAACAAAATCAACTATTCTATATAAAATTTTATTTTAACAAATCAGTTGAACAAACAAATAATCGATGAGAGACAAAGAATGTCACAATAGCAACACTGAAATCGAATTAAATAGTTTCACTCAATGAACTACAGGTATTAATGATTATGAATGAAGATGGCTGTACATCTATGTACATGTAATGTATATCTAATTTATGGAAATACTGAATAATAACTCTGAATAATAATTACAGTTAAAATAATAACACTACAACAACTCACCACTCAGGGCCTTCAGTACCTGTTCCGAGGCTAATTTTATCTTTATTATAAAAAAAAAAGAAAGAAAGACAAAAAAACATTGCGTTCACAACTCCCCAATTAACAAAGAAACAAACAAAAACTTCCATAGTTTTCATAATACATTTCTTAGATCCCTATTTTCAAGAGACCCAAAATCAGATAAATAAACTTCAAATCCGGCTACATTTCACAAATACTGATATTCAGATAAAATGAAAAAAAAATTAAGAAGGGCATAGCAGTTCATTAAATGTGTTGAGATGAGATTTTGTGCCATCTACTGTATTGTCAATAGAAAAAAAAGTAGGGATAATCTTACCCATTCTTACCCTGTAAATTTTGTTTACTTGTGCAAAACTTGCTTGTTACAATGCTAGAGTGTTGCCAGGACATTGCTATGCATTTGCTAGTTTTCTGGGTGGATGATTGCTTACCAACTCAACTCAAAAGAGCCCAGCCCATCGTTCTCAACAGGCTGCATGTTGTGAAGCATCATTCACGTCTGTAGCAAGTACAAGAAGAGTTCAGGCAAAGTTCAATAATAAATGGGAAAAAAGTGAAAGAAAACACGTGCAAAGCAGTCAAATAGTTTTCTACATACCAACATAACCGTGTTCAGGACTGCCATTTCTCTGCATGCAAGTATGCGCTATGGGCAGGTGGGAAGAATTCTGAGGAGCAACAATCCGCACAGCACAGCAGAATCCGGATATGCAGACACGTCCTCGCCATGCGCCGACCGCCTCAGGCTAAATAGCCTGGCCGAGACAGGCCATTTGTGACATAACTAATCTCAGGCCCGTTCCTATCAATCTCTGCTGTGATATAATGCACATCTTTATTTTAAAGCTGGTAGGTCTACATTTTTCATCATTTAAATATGCAATCTCACAGCACCAAACACACTCGATGAATATTGAGCTGTTGGTTGAAACCGCATGGGATTAAAAATAAATAAATGGAAGGCAAAATCATTTCCAGGAATCTCTGGCTGATTTGCTTCATGTAATAAATCATTTTGCAAGCAACAAAGCGATGTATCTGTCAGTGGACATCAGTTCCACTAAACGAACACAGCTACAGTATATACAAGCAAGTGCAAGAATGGCTGCTGTCAGTCACACACAAAACAATACAGACAAGCATTCACGCTAACATTCACTCGAGATGTAAGGGAAAATTTCAGAAATAAGACATCCACACTATTTGAAATCATTGAACCATGTTAAATCAATCAAAACACCATACATGTAGGATAAGCAACATCTTCACTATAGTTCTCATGTTTGGAAGACCTCAAAGGTGTGTACATTGGTGTTTAAGCATGTATCAGGTACCTTTAAAGTTAAGCATGCAAACCAACTCATCCGAGCCAGGTAGGAAAGCTTTCGGATAGCTCAGGTTATCTCCATATACTTGCTCCTGCAGATGGTTTCAACAAAATAAACAACAAAATATGTCAACCCAGAGACGTTTCTGGCATCGCAAATCCAATTCTGGTTATTTTGATTTTCACTCTGTTATTTGCCAGAGGGCCACAGATTGTATTTCCTTGAACAAAACAGCTATGACTTGGTTGGATATATTTGCTCAGTGATGCTTAAACAGCATTTACTGCCTCACCAGTCCACACGCCATCGTAGCCGGAGGGAGGATTGCTGCACTGAGAGCTATCTAAATGTAGCCTATCAAGTTAGCACTTGTTAAATTGGTGCCAACTATACATTATGAAGGGGAAGAAGAAATCTAATAACTTTGTAATTCTTAGAGAGTCCCTGGATTTTATTGTGGCAAATACAATAGGGTGGTGCAGAAAAACCTTGAAGCACAAAACAGGCTAATTCCTCTTCTGACATTTACAAGAGATGAGATTGAAATACTAATATGACACAGCCTTGATTAAGTTGATGATAAGAGACAGAATTCTATTTTTCCATCTGTGTTATTTCTTTAGACTTCCATCCCCAACAATTCCCACTCCATTTGCACAAATTAGGCGGATGCAAATTGCTTTATGAGCAACTGTATGAATGGTAATGCAGTTCTGAGTGGGTGAGAGGAGAAAATGAACATGGAACCATTCAATCAAATGACACATTTCAGTCAGAGCCATTTGTCAGTGTCACATTTCTTTATATTTGATCCACGAGGTAAGAGTGTTATGCAGAGATCATTTGTCTTCATCAAGTATGAGAGGTGACTTCGCTCTTCTACCCACTGAGCTGTCAGTCTGCAAGTGCCGCCGACTCTGGAAACAAGAAAACCAGTCAGATTCACAGTGCATGTGGACTCTCCAGTTTATCTGTGGTGAAATGTATTATAACATGAATAATCGCAAATCACGATCTTGGAATATGACAAATTTTCTGAATCTTCCCCTACAAGAAGTTCTGTGGCTGTACCATAGTATAGGAAACACATTTTTGAAAAATTAGTCTGCAAGGAGGCAATAAATTGATCAAAAATGACAGTAAAGATAATGTTTATAATGTTAAAAATGTCTTCTGCATCCACTAAATGCTGTTATTTTCAACTTTCTATTCATCAAAGAATCCTAGAAAAAAAATCATAAAATAATGATCAGCACAACCATTCTCAACATCAATAATAATATTAAGAAATGTTTCTTGAGCACCAGCACAGAATAATTTCAGGAATTTCATGGACACTTAAGGCTGCTGAAAATGTAGCTTTGTCACAGGAATACATTACATTATGAAATTATATAATGAAATAAAGTTATTTTAAATTGTAACAATATGCTGTATTTTTGATCAAATAAATATAGCCTTGGTGAGCAAAAGAGATATGTTACGCTTTAAAAACTGACATTAAAAATCTAAAAATCTCTGAACAGTGAATGCACAAGTTTTATACTATTTTAATTGTGCCTTTACAGTATGTCCTTTTTGAAGCTAAAAACTCCAACTCCTATTCACTGCCATTAAACAGAAAAACAATGTGGGAAAAAACAGTGAGAGACAAAATAATACTAACACTGAAAATGAGTAATTGTTTTCCTCTTAATAGGTAAGACACATTTGGTCTCTGAAATGATAAGGTGGGAAATTACAATGACACTACACTCTCTATACTTTATACATTTCTTTAGTCGCACGTCTCTCGCACACACAGAAGGCTATTTCTTCTGTGCTAATGTGTTAAAGCTGTTGACAAGTTGGCTGAAGATTGCTCTTGCATACATCTCTGCATTTGCCTCTGTATAAAGAGGATTTGAAGAGATGGATGTTTGCTGGAATTCTGGTTAGTCAGTTGGAAAATTTCAAATGGTGGTCATGGCTTCTTACTATGGCACTAATGCCAGACGTGTTAAGTGTTAGTCATGATTCAGGGCACAAAATAAGAGCCCCAGGCTTAGCGGTTTAACACAAACACACCCACACCTCAATAACCATACCTAGCTGTATCTATCTATATTTAGGCTTAGACGACAGTCAATTCAAAAGTTTCTTTGAAAAGTAAAGAGACAGTCATCAAATTAAAAAAATAGTCATCATTTTCATTTACTCACCCTTAAGTCATTAGAAACTTGTTTTACTTTTTTATTTTACATACACTCTTACATAATGCTTTTTCTTCAGTAATTTTGGATCTTGATATCACTGGTTGTCATTTACTTTCATTATATGGAAAACTGAACAAGATAATCTGTGAAAATTCACCTTCGTCGCCCAGAAAAAATGAACATCATAGGGAACTATATTATGGTGAGTAAATTATGACTTCCTTTTCTTCAAAGAGCTTCCTTTTTAGGTGACCGTTCTTTTTTGTGTGCAACTCTCTTAAAAATAAAAGGTTCTTTATTGGAATTGATGGTTCCATGAAGAAACGTTAACATCCATGGAACCTTTCCATTCCACAAAAGGTTCTTTAAATAATAATTTTTTTAATGGTTGCTTTTTAAAGGTTGGAAATGGTGCTTTAATGGTTCTATGGCATCGCTTTGGAAACCCCCATTTGGAACCTTTGTTTTAAAGACTGAATGAAAGCCAATGGAAAGCTTCCCTCTTCAGGTTATCTCCATATACTTGCTCTTGCAGACAACAAAATAACAACAACAAAAAATGTCTACCCAGAGACGTCCAAAAAAAAAAAAGAATGCCACAGAACTACAGTATATTAGGCTGAGTAAATAATATATTTTTTTCCTTTTCGGTTGGAATATCCCTTCAGCCCACAGTGAATATTCTATTACTGATAGCAATCAACACCACACTGGATTTATCAATGTCTTCAACCATCTTGAAATGCCTACAGAGAATGATCAACACCCTGGACACCCACAGAGACTGATTCTCCAACTTTCCCCTACAGAATTGTGAATAACGTTGAGCCGGAATTACTTGTTCACAGTCCACAGAACTCATAATTAGAGTGAGAGGAATTGAGAAAAAAATGGGGAAACCATTATTTGCTGGAGTTATGATTATGTTATCATCTGGCAAAGGTAAGAAGACATACAACAGATTAAATCCTGCTCGTAGACGGCGGAGGTTGTGCTCTTTTCAGACACTGAGGAGAACAGTATTAATTGAGGTCAAAATGCCGGGCCTCACACTCCATTTAACACAATTTCCCCAAGAAAGACCTGCCCTGAACTGGCCGCACACCCTCAGGAACTGGTGAAAAGCTGCTTGAAATGAGCCTGTCATGCCAGGCAGATTTCCCTTGGATGCGAGAGCAGGGAAGATCGCTATATTGGATTAGAGGAGTGTTAGCACATGCTGCGTGTCTTCTGAAGTGTGTGCGCGTGCACATTTGTGTGTGACGCTCCATGCCTGCTGGCAATAATAAAGACTAAATGCCACGTTATGAATGTGGAGTCATTAATCTTTGGGTGGGTTCCACCCAATCAATGTCTTTTTCTCACTGGAGCGAAGATTGATATGATGAGTGTAGCCTTAACTCTGTAATTAGCGTGAGTACACAAC
>NW_015505730.1:569434-597005 GCF_001515645.1 Sinocyclocheilus grahami
AGGGATAATCTTACCCATTCTTACCCTGTAAATTTTGTTTACTTGTGCAAAACTTGCTTGTTACAATGCTAGAGTGTTGCCAGGACATTGCTATGCATTTGCTAGTTTTCTGGGTGGATGATTGCTTACCAACTCAACTCAAAAGAGCCCAGCCCATCGTTCTCAACAGGCTGCATGTTGTGAAGCATCATTCACGTCTGTAGCAAGTACAAGAAGAGTTCAGGCAAAGTTCAATAATAAATGGGAAAAAAGTGAAAGAAAACACGTGCAAAGCAGTCAAATAGTTTTCTACATACCAACATAACCGTGTTCAGGACTGCCATTTCTCTGCATGCAAGTATGCGCTATGGGCAGGTGGGAAGAATTCTGAGGAGCAACAATCCGCACAGCACAGCAGAATCCGGATATGCAGACACGTCCTCGCCATGCGCCGACCGCCTCAGGCTAAATAGCCTGGCCGAGACAGGCCATTTGTGACATAACTAATCTCAGGCCCGTTCCTATCAATCTCTGCTGTGATATAATGCACATCTTTATTTTAAAGCTGGTAGGTCTACATTTTTCATCATTTAAATATGCAATCTCACAGCACCAAACACACTCGATGAATATTGAGCTGTTGGTTGAAACCGCATGGGATTAAAAATAAATAAATGGAAGGCAAAATCATTTCCAGGAATCTCTGGCTGATTTGCTTCATGTAATAAATCATTTTGCAAGCAACAAAGCGATGTATCTGTCAGTGGACATCAGTTCCACTAAACGAACACAGCTACAGTATATACAAGCAAGTGCAAGAATGGCTGCTGTCAGTCACACACAAAACAATACAGACAAGCATTCACGCTAACATTCACTCGAGATGTAAGGGAAAATTTCAGAAATAAGACATCCACACTATTTGAAATCATTGAACCATGTTAAATCAATCAAAACACCATACATGTAGGATAAGCAACATCTTCACTATAGTTCTCATGTTTGGAAGACCTCAAAGGTGTGTACATTGGTGTTTAAGCATGTATCAGGTACCTTTAAAGTTAAGCATGCAAACCAACTCATCCGAGCCAGGTAGGAAAGCTTTCGGATAGCTCAGGTTATCTCCATATACTTGCTCCTGCAGATGGTTTCAACAAAATAAACAACAAAATATGTCAACCCAGAGACGTTTCTGGCATCGCAAATCCAATTCTGGTTATTTTGATTTTCACTCTGTTATTTGCCAGAGGGCCACAGATTGTATTTCCTTGAACAAAACAGCTATGACTTGGTTGGATATATTTGCTCAGTGATGCTTAAACAGCATTTACTGCCTCACCAGTCCACACGCCATCGTAGCCGGAGGGAGGATTGCTGCACTGAGAGCTATCTAAATGTAGCCTATCAAGTTAGCACTTGTTAAATTGGTGCCAACTATACATTATGAAGGGGAAGAAGAAATCTAATAACTTTGTAATTCTTAGAGAGTCCCTGGATTTTATTGTGGCAAATACAATAGGGTGGTGCAGAAAAACCTTGAAGCACAAAACAGGCTAATTCCTCTTCTGACATTTACAAGAGATGAGATTGAAATACTAATATGACACAGCCTTGATTAAGTTGATGATAAGAGACAGAATTCTATTTTTCCATCTGTGTTATTTCTTTAGACTTCCATCCCCAACAATTCCCACTCCATTTGCACAAATTAGGCGGATGCAAATTGCTTTATGAGCAACTGTATGAATGGTAATGCAGTTCTGAGTGGGTGAGAGGAGAAAATGAACATGGAACCATTCAATCAAATGACACATTTCAGTCAGAGCCATTTGTCAGTGTCACATTTCTTTATATTTGATCCACGAGGTAAGAGTGTTATGCAGAGATCATTTGTCTTCATCAAGTATGAGAGGTGACTTCGCTCTTCTGCCCACTGAGCTGTCAGTCTGCAAGTGCCGCCGACTCTGGAAACAAGAAAACCAGTCAGATTCACAGTGCATGTGGACTCTCCAGTTTATCTGTGGTGAAATGTATTATAACATGAATAATCGCAAATCACGATCTTGGAATATGACAAATTTTCTGAATCTTCCCCTACAAGAAGTTCTGTGGCTGTACCATAGTATAGGAAACACATTTTTGAAAAATTAGTCTGCAAGGAGGCAATAAATTGATCAAAAATGACAGTAAAGATAATGTTTATAATGTTAAAAATGTCTTCTGCATCCACTAAATGCTGTTATTTTCAACTTTCTATTCATCAAAGAATCCTAGAAAAAAAATCATAAAATAATGATCAGCACAACCATTCTCAACATCAATAATAATATTAAGAAATGTTTCTTGAGCACCAGCACAGAATAATTTCAGGAATTTCATGGACACTTAAGGCTGCTGAAAATGTAGCTTTGTCACAGGAATACATTACATTATGAAATTATATAATGAAATAAAGTTATTTTAAATTGTAACAATATGCTGTATTTTTGATCAAATAAATATAGCCTTGGTGAGCAAAAGAGATATGTTACGCTTTAAAAACTGACATTAAAAATCTAAAAATCTCTGAACAGTGAATGCACAAGTTTTATACTATTTTAATTGTGCCTTTACAGTATGTCCTTTTTGAAGCTAAAAACTCCAACTCCTATTCACTGCCATTAAACAGAAAAACAATGTGGGAAAAAACAGTGAGAGACAAAATAATACTAACACTGAAAATGAGTAATTGTTTTCCTCTTAATAGGTAAGACACATTTGGTCTCTGAAATGATAAGGTGGGAAATTACAATGACACTACACTCTCTATACTTTATACATTTCTTTAGTCGCACGTCTCTCGCACACACAGAAGGCTATTTCTTCTGTGCTAATGTGTTAAAGCTGTTGACAAGTTGGCTGAAGATTGCTCTTGCATACATCTCTGCATTTGCCTCTGTATAAAGAGGATTTGAAGAGATGGATGTTTGCTGGAATTCTGGTTAGTCAGTTGGAAAATTTCAAATGGTGGTCATGGCTTCTTACTATGGCACTAATGCCAGACGTGTTAAGTGTTAGTCATGATTCAGGGCACAAAATAAGAGCCCCAGGCTTAGCGGTTTAACACAAACACACCCACACCTCAATAACCATACCTAGCTGTATCTATCTATATTTAGGCTTAGACGACAGTCAATTCAAAAGTTTCTTTGAAAAGTAAAGAGACAGTCATCAAATTAAAAAAATAGTCATCATTTTCATTTACTCACCCTTAAGTCATTAGAAACTTGTTTTACTTTTTTATTTTACATACACTCTTACATAATGCTTTTTCTTCAGTAATTTTGGATCTTGATATCACTGGTTGTCATTCACTTTCATTATATGGAAAACTGAACAAGATAATCTGTGAAAATTCACCTTCGTCGCCCAGAAAAAATGAACATCATAGGGAACTATATTATGGTGAGTAAATTATGACTTCCTTTTCTTCAAAGAGCTTCCTTTTTAGGTGACCGTTCTTTTTTGTGTGCAACTCTCTTAAAAATAAAAGGTTCTTTATTGGAATTGATGGTTCCATGAAGAAACGTTAACATCCATGGAACCTTTCCATTCCACAAAAGGTTCTTTAAATAATAATTTTTTTAATGTTTGCTTTTTAAAGGTTGGAAATGGTGCTTTAATGGTTCTATGGCATCGCTTTGGAAACCCCCATTTGGAACCTTTGTTTTAAAGACTGAATGAAAGCCATTGGAAAGCTTCCCTCTTCAGGTTATCTCCATATACTTGCTCTTGCAGACAACAAAATAACAACAACAACAAAAAATGTCTACCCAGAGACGTCCAAAAAAAAAAAAGAATGCCACAGAACTACAGTATATTAGGCTGAGTAAATAATATATTTTTTTCCTTTTCGGTTGGAATATCCCTTCAGCCCACAGTGAATATTCTATTACTGATAGCAATCAACACCACACTGGATTTATCAATGTCTTCAACCATCTTGAAATGCCTACAGAGAATGATCAACACCCTGGACACCCACAGAGACTGATTCTCCAACTTTCCCCTACAGAATTGTGAATAACGTTGAGCCGGAATTACTTGTTCACAGTCCACAGAACTCATAATTAGAGTGAGAGGAATTGAGAAAAAAATGGGGAAACCATTATTTGCTGGAGTTATGATTATGTTATCATCTGGCAAAGGTAAGAAGACATACAACAGATTAAATCCTGCTCGTAGACGGCGGAGGTTGTGCTCTTTTCAGACACTGAGGAGAACAGTATTAATTGAGGTCAAAATGCCGGGCCTCACACTCCATTTAACACAATTTCCCCAAGAAAGACCTGCCCTGAACTGGCCGCACACCCTCAGGAACTGGTGAAAAGCTGCTTGAAATGAGCCTGTCATGCCAGGCAGATTTCCCTTGGATGCGAGAGCAGGGAAGATCGCTATATTGGATTAGAGGTGTGTTAGCACATGCTGCGTGTCTTCTGAAGTGTGTGCGCGTGCACATTTGTGTGTGACGCTCCATGCCTGCTGGCAATAATAAAGACTAAATGCCACGTTATGAATGTGGAGTCATTAATCTTTGGGTGGGTTCCACCCAATCAATGTCTTTTTCTCACAGGAGCGAAGATTGATATTACGAGTGTAGCCTTAACTCTGTAATCAGCGCGACTACACAACACGCCCCCTTGCCATCACGTCTCAGGAGTAACAGATGCACTGACGGACAGGTTGCATGGCAAAACGGATGCTTGCTGTTCTTGCCACAGGCATAACAAATGGATATTAATTCATTTTTTGTGATAACTTTAGTTTAAAAGTGCCCAGATTGCAGTTTGTCAATTCTGTGAAAGGTAATTTTATTGCAGCGTGAGTAGAAGACAGTAACCATGGGAGAGAAAGCATTAATTTCCATCCTATTGTTTACCACAAGCAGACATTTATGCTAGTAATGCAGTTTTGCTTTAGGCCCAGACTAGTGCACATCTGTAAAACAAAGACCAACAGGAGATTCTTTTCTGCATATGATATAATGAGGTTATGCTATTTGTTTGCATAAAGCTGTGAACTGTATTTTTATTTTTAAGCCATGGGTTACAGATGAGGATAATCCAGTGTTAAAGCAGCCAACCAAATGATTTAATATTTGTTCATCAAATATTCATGATTTAAGGGATTATTTGACTTCTGGCGAAACTACAGTAGGCTCATATATAAAACCATTCAATTTCATACAGGTGACAAACTTAATATTGCAAAATTAGATTTAACAATTCTATATTTTTCCATATGCAGGTAAAAAGTACTCTGTTTCAAGTCTTCTGAAGCTATATCATATGATAGCTTTGATTTGTTTTTAGCTTTAATTCGTATGAATTTGTACCATTTCATACTCTGAAAATGTCCCACTGATGTAGGGTTATTAACTAAAACTAAAAAGCATGAAGATTGTATGTTGGTGTGGACACTAATATAATTATCTTTATAGTTATCGTTCTTGATGTAAATGGGCCTTAAAACTTACTGACATAAAAAATGACAATTTACACAAAATTAAAAAAAAAAAATTTTTTTTAAGAAAATATAATCAAACTTGAAATAATTACAAAAACTATAACAGTATAATCAATGACACATAACAAACACTTTTCTCATGAGACCGGGTTGGGAACAGCCTAAAAAAATTATTGTTTTCACTGATGTAAACCTGGAGCAATCTCAAGTTCGAATCAAGTTCAAGTTCAACAAGTCCAATCATTTAAACTTAGATCCATCCTAGATCAGTGATTTGGAAAACTAGGCATATGCATGCAGCAAATTCTCTGAAAAAAAACTGGCTGAACGTGTTCTTGACAAATGATGAAGTTTGAGACCAATGAGACTGCTCAGCATTATCGCTCTCCATCCTTGTCCAGAGATCTGCCAAATTGAAACAGAAGGGCCCATAAGGGATAGATTCTGAAGCAGAGTTGATTACACTGAGCATATCAATGAAAATAAGAATCCAGGTTACAGAAAATAAACCTATCCACTCACATTCTTTCATTCACAAGCAGAGAGTAATGATTAACAGCAGTGCACACTCATGTAAAGTCTGAACTGAAGATTGGATTCACTGGAATGAGTCTTTGGTTCAAATTGAGTTCATGGCTTCAGGTTCAGCCGAGGGTTGTGCTTACCTTAACAAAGAGCGTTCATGGAGACGAAAGATGACAGAATATATACGGAGAGATCGTCTTGGAATGAATTTTCATGTTTCAAAGGTTGGCCCAATATTTTATGTAGGCTAAATACAAACAATTTCAAACTTCTTCCAGTTAACACTTTTGAATTAAATACGTTTATCCATTGCTATATCTTTTAATCTGTAAACAAACAGATTTCAGTAGGTACTGGTACAATAAAAAATATATACAAATTTAGAAACCACTTGATGAGTTTTCTCATCCCGTACTGACTTGCTTTCTTGTTGAATTTGAACGTTTGGGGCGGGACAAAGCAAGAGCCTGCCTATATTTTAAAATAACCAATTGCCTTTGGTTTTCATTACAGTCGTGAACCATGGTTTGTTATTGCTAGCCAGGCATTGGGGATTCAGGATCAGGCATTGGCAGGTCAATATTGCCAGTTAGCACCTGCTAACCAAGCTCCATTAATATGCAGTTATATACTGTTTATTTAATGCTATAATTTTTTTTTATTTTAGCTTTACAAGCAACAGATTGTCAATATATTATATTCTTTGATAATCTATCATACTATACTGAAAAATAAATAATAACACGATAATATCACACTGTCTGTATCCAATAGAAGTCACCCAGAATGACTTACATAAACAATGAGGGGGGGGGGGAAGAAAGCAGACAGATATCATGTTTTCATAAGACTTGGTGGACAGCTTTCAGATATGTGTCTTTGCCAAATCACAAGAGTGGTTAGGACAGTCTGAAAGAGGCAAATGTAGAAGAGAGAGAGAGAGAGAAAGAGGGCGAGAGAATAACCCTGGAGACTGTCAGTCATCTTCTCCAGTTCTTTGCAGGGAGAGGGGGCTCCAAGTCTTTTTTAATTCTCTGTGAATCTTCTGTCCATCACCACACGTTATCCCTGCTTTAGAGCTTGGCTCAGACTCACGCACTGTCACTTTCCTGACAAACTACACCTATGCACGGAGAGACGTCATAAACTGTCAGGAAAAAAGGGGGAGAGAATGCACCCGACTCCTCTCAAGAGAAAGAGACCCATACAAATACCCCAATCACTTTTCCCTGTATACTGGCACTGAACAACTCTTAATAATTCAAACTGAAATATTTTGCAAGCAAGTTTGAGGAATTGAAATTACATAATGGCAAAATGACTGGTAGCTCTAACACATTGGCTTTTTGTTATGTTTAACCTAATTTTAGTCTTTTAATAAACCCCGCACATTATTATGGATTAGGCTGTTGGCTGGTAGCTGCAGGTAGGCAATTCATGTAGAGGTTTTCATTTGACCTAAAATTAACCATGACCATTTTCTAGGGCTTTGACAGCACCCTACTTGGATTAGCCGTTTTAATTATCGAAAATGTCAAGCGGGGCTAAGAACCTGCTCACAACAGGCTAAAAACACCAAACAAAATGACTGAACCAGTGATACCTTTTTCTTGGGGTGAATATTTTCCCACATTGCAATGAATTCCCTGAGACATGCTGGTGATACAATAACTGATGACAGGTGAAAAACCTGAAACAATCGGTGAAACAACTCCAGTTTGTCAAACTTCCCCTTAATGGCACATGATTAGAAAATGCTGAAGTAAAAAACAGATGTTGAAAATACTTAGATTAAACTTATTTATTGTTAGTATTTATCTAAGTATTAAGATTAATACTTAGATAAAATTTTTAATATAGCCATCAGATTCATATAAAATAAAATAAAAAATGCACACACACACACACACACACACACACACACACATAAATATACAATTATTATATATATTTTTTTTCTGGAAGAAGAAAAACCAATGTATGTATTACTCAACAAGATAGTACAGAGTCCTTTTAATAGATTTTATATTTAATATATTTTAAATTTAACAGAATCATGCACACTAAACTCTACTCTAACTCTACTCACACTATATGTTTTTGGAAGTAAAAATGTGTGAATAACCATAAATTTGAAATCTGTATTTCTCAACAAGATAATACAGTCCTTTTAATATATTTTATATTCAAGATATTTTTTAGATTTAACAGAATAATAAACACTTTTATTCTAAAAAAAGGAAAAATGTGTGAACAACCATACAGTGAAAATCTTTGTTACTCAACAAGATAATACAGTCCTTTTAATATATTTTAAATGCAATATATTTTAGATTTAACGAAATAATCCACACTTGAATTCTTTTTTGTGAAGTAAAAAATGTGTGAATAACCATACAGTGAAAATCGTTATTGCTCAACAAAATCATGCAGTCTTTTTTCAATAAAATATTGTTAATGCTATGTCTTTCATACAAGTCACCTTACAATTTACAGCAAAAAGAGTTTCACAGAAATCCCTCCTTGACAAATCACATTTGAGAATGTTTTATTTAACAGTATTTTCAAATTATATTGAATACGTTTAAAGGTGTAATAGGTGATTGTCTTCAGAAACATTTTTTGTTATGCTGGTTGAAAGTCTCTTCACATCCCGATAGCAATCATTAAGTTAAGTGGTCTAAATGTATTCATCTGTATTTATATAATTTGTGGAAGGCATAGGACCAAGAAATGTTCGTCCAATCAAAACGCTCGGTCCGAGCACGTTCACGCACGCTGTGCAGACAGAGCGAGGATGGCAGGCAAACATCAACATTCAAAGTTCAACATCAACATCAAAGTTTTCT
The DNA here is from genome assembly GCF_001515645.1 of Sinocyclocheilus grahami. Lineage (NCBI taxonomy): Eukaryota > Metazoa > Chordata > Actinopteri > Cypriniformes > Cyprinidae > Sinocyclocheilus > Sinocyclocheilus grahami. Next base: position 578,293 of record NW_015505730.1, read on the forward strand.
CACCGGTGAATGACGCATTATGTAGCCCAGCGATTAATCCAGTCCTCGCGCCCCCTTGCTCTGCATATTTTGAATGTCTCGCTTAGTTAACACACCCGATTCAGATAACCAGCTCGTTAGAAGTGAGCTACGTGCATGAACTGTGTTCCGATCGATATGATCCCTACACAGTGTTCATTGCTCCCTCCTCACTGAGCGGGGGAAATACGTTGAAGTTTACTTCACTTCGGAACATGGGCTGGAATTGGGAACCGCTGATGTAGCCTATTGTAGTAATGTTGTCTCTGGTACTCTGGTCTGTGAGTGAGCGTATATGCATTCAGGGGGCGTGGCTTTGGACAGCGATTGCAGGTAGGGTGGGACATTCGCTTTCAGTGCTATCAGGCTAAAGTTAGCATTTTCCAAGATCTCCTATTGCGCCTTTAATGCCAAGTTCTTATAAGAAAATCAACATGTTTAGATTTGACAGTTTTTCAAATTACAGTATATAGGCAAACTAAGCTGATTTTCAAAACTGGTCAATTTATTAATTTTTTCAGAGGATCTTGTTGTTAGTCTATGTTGTTTGATCAGGTTTTGTGTGCCTGTTCTTAATATTCACCACAATGTCAAAAGTAAGAGTCTCTCCGAGCCGTTTCTTCTGTTCTGCTGACTGGTGAAGTAATGGCCCATCTTTCCTCTAACTTCTAATCCTGTTTACTCTCCTCCTCGGATGCTGCATTTTCCACAGCTCGGAGTCTGGAGACAAGCTTTGTAAACACGCCACCTTCTCTATTCACGCCAATTTACAGGCCTAGCAGCCCAAGGCTCTACTTTGCAGATTATGAATGCTTTAACCTGGCTTTCCACACCTCTTGGTAATTTCGTCTAGTTTATCTTCTTCGGACCACATTTTCTAACCCTCCCCCTTTACGTGTGTCACTTTCGTGTGAATTTACATGCAGAAACGTTGTGACCACATCAGCTCCATGAAACACAGAGAGCTCTACCTGATATGCTGCCATGTCATCACTAGGGCTGTAGTACTCGAGTCTGGTCTCGGGAAATTTTTCTATGGTCTCGGACTCGTTGGTGTTTGCACTCGGACTTGATCATTGGACTCGCCAAATGTTCTCGTTGGTCTCGACCGAGTCCAGCAATATGCTTTTTTTCTCCTTCAAAACAAAACCAGATTTGCATGTCGCGCCTGAAAACGTGTGGAAAACGCTAGGCCCGCCGCTTCCTCCTTCTTTCCAAAGCCCTCTGTAGCCTGCGCTCTATGCTTGCGCTCCCGTGGCGTCTGCCATTGCTAAGCAACTATGACCTGCGCTCTCCATGAAGACGCGGGAGTTTCAGCAAAGGATAAATGGATTTGCACCACTAAAAATCCCTTGCAGTAGCTCTGCTACTAAATTTATTTTAAAAAATGGCTATCCTTGTACAGCTATGATCAGCTGTTTCTCCGTCTTGGCTTAGCTTTCAATTTTGTTACGGGAAAGGATGAAGCTGATTGGTTGATTCTTGTCACATGACCCGCGGTGCGCTTGCTGTGTTTTGAAAAGTTTAGATGGTTCTAATTTAATTTTCTACCTGTTAGATTGTGTTTTATTAACCTCTACACCTACTTCCTTCTACAGCATTTATTAATATTAGCTAACTTTAATTTCAGCATTCACTAATGCATTATTCAAATGACAAGTTGTGTTTGTTAACATTAATGCACTGTGAACTAACAATGAATGAACAACTGTATTTTTATTAAATAATGAAGAATTCAGCACTCAACAAAACTCTGGCATTTCAGCGATGACTCATCTGAACGCCTTTGATTGGCCATTGCATTAATAAACTCAATGGAATCGTATGTTATTGGTTGTAATGCTCACCGCTGTAAAAAAATAAATAAATAAAAATGGTTACACTTTACTTGAAGGGGTGTGCATAAGACTGACATGACACCTTCATAATTATGACATGACACCTACATAATCATGACATGACACATGTCATGAATATGAAGGTTTTTTATGCATGTTTATGACAACTGTCATTCAGTGTCATTCGCTCAGTTATGTAATTTTTAATGCAAAGATGACATTGTTTGAGATGTCTTTGTTATGGGCTATGGATAGGGGTAGGGTTAGGTTAGGGTTAGGTCAAATAATGTCATATTTGCATTAAAAATGACATAACTGAGCAAATTACACTTAATGACAGTTGTCATAAACATGCATAAAACTCCTTCATATTCATGATAGGTGTGTTAAGGCCAGTTGGAGCTAAACTCTGCAGGGCATTGGCCCTCCAGGAGACCCCTGTCCGACAGAGTTGTTACTTTGCACATGCTTTTTGATCATTGCAAATAATAATGTAAAATTATTTTCTTAGAATAGGAGATATGCTGTCTCTCGCATCACATACATTATCAATAGTTAAGTATGTGGTCTTGAAGAGGATCCTTTTTTTTCTCTCATTTGGACTCGGTCTTGACTTGGACTCGAAACTTTTGGACTTGGACTTGACTTGGACTCGAACCTCTTTGGACTCGGTCTCGACTAGTCCTGGTCTTGGACTCGACAAAGCTGGACTTGACTACAGCTCTAGTCATCACATCCTGCTGGCAATTGTCAAATGAAACGATTGGTTTTGCATACCAAATAAGACTGTGATCAGTTTGATTGAAGTGGTTGAACAAATGAAGTGATATTCTAAGGCACAGGGCAATACAAAGGACACTTTCTCCTTGGCGTTCGGGCACATCACATCCTGCTGGTGTGCAATTGTCAAATGAAACGATTGGTTTTGCATACCAAATAAGACTGTGATCAGTTTGATTGAAGTGGTTGAACAAATGAAGTGATATTCTAAGGCACAGGGCAATACAAAGGACACTTTCTCCTTGGCGTTCGGGCACGTCTTTAAATTGCCGCATGACATGTAAGTAATGCAGCAAATTAGCAAATCGTGGCAGTCTCTCTTTAGATCAGGTGCCACTTACATCTGTGTATTAATTGATAAGGTAAAGCTTAAGGAATTCTCGGTGTGAATACATTACTGGCATTACAGAGCTGATTGCACTTATGAATTACTGCAGGCACACAGGTAACGTGATAAGTTGCAATTATATTGTAGATGCATCTAAAATAATGCTTACCATTTTGGCAAGAATATGCTTGGAAAATTAATATATTTTATAGCATCATAAGTATCATTTAAATAAAATATGTCATGTTTAGGATGTTAGAAAGCATGTGGTGTATTTAAAGCAGAGTTATATTTATTTAGAATTACAGCATTTAAAGCGAAGATATTGGCACCTTTGAAATTAAGCAATATAATTTAAAAGAATATATGTTGGATGAGTTCTTTTGATATACCTTCTCTCCTTTTTTGATATTACATTAAAGGATTTATGTGTTACCTTAATGCTAAATAATAATTTTTACTATGACTTAGACATGTGGTTATAAGTGCATGATATAAATATGTTAATTCTGACATTCAAAAATGACATTTCAGTCATAATTTACTCCTCCCCATGTCTTTCATTAAACACAAAAGGGGATGTTTTGCAACATGTTCACACAGCTTATTTATATACTAAATCTAAATATATCTAAATAGTATAGTAACCACCAGTAACTATTTATATCTAAATAGTATAGTAACCACATGCTGCTAAATTAAAAAAAAAAAGCATTAAAGTTGGCATGAAATCAAAATCAACCCTATTTATTTCCTTAAGGCATGTTGTTTGTTTTTACAGTATGTGAATGATTCAACCATGCAAATTAAAATGCCATTTATTATAAAATGTCATTTATTCCTGTGATTGCAAAACCAAATTTTCAGTCTTCAGTCACATGATCCTTTAGAAATCATTCTAATATGCTGATTTGATGCTCAATAAACATTACAATTATCAATGTTGAAAACTGCTTGATATTTTTGTGGAAACCATGATACTCTTTTTCAGGATTCTTTATATTTTCGTAACAATGAAGACGTCTTTACTGCAACTTTTGATCAATTTAATGCATCACTGCTGAAAAAAAGTATTAATTTACTTTAAAATTAATAATAATAATAATAATAATAATAAATCATACTGACCTTAAACTTTTGAGTGGTTTTTGTATAATTTTATAATGTAATAAATAAAGTCAGTCTTCATTCATTCTGAATTCAAAGCATCTTAAATGTAGTCCTTATGACTTTTACACTAAATCTTGTTTAAAAAAATCTAATCTCATGTATCATTTTTCTACATATGTAATGCATTTTGATTACAGAAAACGTGAGAACCAATAGTGTTTGTCATCACTGATATTAACCTGGCATGATTCATATGGAATTGCATAATGCATTGTTTGGTTGTACTATTCCTTTAAGAGTGATGCAATAGTCCTCATTAAAATTAGAACATATTAGCACTCTTATCTCAATTAAGTTTCCCCACTGACTCATATATACTTCTGGTGGTGAAATTTGTTTTATGGCCCTCACCTGCTTGCACTTGAAACCAGCTAAATAGGCTGCCAGGTCTCTCATCCCCCCTTCAACACTATGACTGTCTTCTCAACCTTTCCCTTTAACATGCCGAACTTCTAAACCATTCATTATCTTACCAGTTTCCCCCCTGTGCCACCGCACACTAACAAGTGAACTATGACAGCCCTATTCTATCATTGAAATGATTAATTTGAATAGCCAAAGGTTTCCTCACAATTATTTCTCCATTTATATATCCGAGGGCCTTTATAAACCGCTATGGCTATCTCTGAAAAATCTGGGCCACATTTTCTCCATTCATTTTTGCATAAGATCCATTACATCGCTGCGGGGTAGAATTTTTAATCTGCCCCACTTCAATAAGCACATCTCTGCCTACCTTGAAAATATTGTCAAAAAAGGAAGGTGGTTATTATTTATCAGTGCCAGGATTGATAAGAAGGGGCCGAGAAGGGCTGCTAAATGTCTACAGTTGGGTCCAAATGAGACCACATTAAAAAATCCAGGATTTTCCCCCCGCCCCCACACAAAGTAAAACAAATACAAAATCCAAATGGAAACTGAAACTATTTATTTTCTTTAGAGCACTGAAGCCTTTGTTCTGGGCCTCAAAGTGTCCGACATATGCCATACTGGGATCGTACTGCAATCAGATAAGGTAAAACGCCCTTGCAACGTGAGCAAGGGTTTATTACAGCCATTTTGTGAGATTATGCAGACACATCGGCTTGGCAAAAGCAGTGATTAGGCAGCAGCCTTCCCATGTCTCGCTTCCATATGGGTCTTTACAGCTCCAGTGAAGCCATTAATTTAGGAGGATCAGTGCAAGAAATATCAGTACCCACCGAAATTTGGTCAGACTCACAGGCACTATTGAAGGGCACCAAATGACATGCAAGGAGGACTTCCAAAAGGCTCTGTGACTGCTCCCGTTTCAGCTGGACTAGTATTTACGGTTAAATCCCCTGGTAGCCCAACAAGTCGGAGCGGTTCTCGGGAGATTACATCCGTGTTCGCACACTTACCTGTCAGTGTTCCTGACAAGCTTATTCCTCTGAGCTCTTGGAATAAACTCCTACACCTTCACTGTGAAATCTACTTTAGCAAACTCCATTTCACACTTCAACCGTAGCCTGGTTTCATAACTTAATGTCAAATGTTGGTAAATAAACATGTAGGATGCTGCTTATTGAGTGAACCTTCCAAAAAAAGATACAGACATGTGGCTACTTCCAGTTTTTTTATGGTGTTTTACTAAACATGCGACTGAGGTTACACTATTTTGGCATTGCAAATGGCTACAATATCATAGTTAAATATACGGTAATTATAATATCAGCACCTTCAAGGACAGTTTATTGATTGTGATCCACAGTGTAGTCCAAAAGACCGCTTTGAAAATCTGGGACCCCCCCACCCCCATTTATATTCAGAAATAAACAGCATGTTTTTGGACTTTGAAAAAGTTTAAAAACAAGATCTTTGAAAAAGAAAAAAAATCAGTTATAAGATGCTTTAAAGGAATAGTTTGCCCAAAAATGAAAAATTGCTGAAAATTTACTCATTGAAATAGTCCTCTATAATACTGCTTTCTCCAATAAGTTAAAGTTGCTTCATCTGAATCAGGAGAGAAAAATGCACATATCAAGATACATTTATAAGCACAAAAAAAAACAAAAACAGTCCGAACCGGTTCTAAATAAATGTCAGTGGACTTTTTCACTAGGAAGCATATTATGGATTGTAGACTTATATTCTAAAGTGAAGTGAAAAAAAAAAAGTGAAGTGACATGTGGCCAAGTATGGTGACCCATACTCAGAATTAGTGCTCTGCATTTACCCATCCAAAGTGCACACACACAGCAGTGAACACACACAAACCGTGAACACACACCCGGAGCAGTGGGCAGCCATTTATGCTGCGGCGCCCAGGGAGCAGTTGGGGGTTCGGTGCCTTGCTCAAGGGCACCTCAGTCGTGGTATTGAAGGTGGGAGAGAGTGCTGTACATTCACTCCCCCCACCTACAATCCCTGCCGGTATAGATCAGCCAAGCTCTATTCCATTCATCATGAGACCGACTCGCTAACCATTAGGCCACGACTTCCCACGATATTTTGGCCAGAAGCAACACTTTAAAGTTAAAACATTTTAATAGTGGATTTGTTTGTTGTCCATAAGACCTTAACCGATGGGCTGGAGTCGTGTGAATTACTTGTGGATTGTTGTGATGTTTTTATCAGATGTTTGGACTCTCATTCTGATGGCACCCATTCACTTTAGAGGATTAATTGGTGGATATTTTGGCCAGAAGCAACAAAATTTGTTTGTTGTCCATAAGACCTTAACCGATGGGCTGGAGTCGTGTGAATTACTTGTGGATTGTTGTGATGTTTTTATCAGATGTTTGGACTCTCATTCTGATGGCACCCATTCACTTTAGAGGATTAATTGGTGAGCAAGTGATATAATGCTAAATTTCTCCAAATCTTCTCATGAAGAAACAAATTAATCTACATCTTGCATGACCTGAAGGTAAGTTTTCCGGCAATTTTCATGTTTGGGTGAACTATTACTTTAATTTCCTTGTTTTACACAAACTTCTTGAGTTCATGTCAGTTCAATTAAGGGGGGACATGCAAATATGAAGAAATTCATGTTATGTTGCACTTCAACATTTCAATTCAATTACCCTGATCATTTAATTTGTACCAAAAAGATAGTTGCATTTAATTAGAAAAATGCAAAATAGTAGCATTTTTACTAGCACACTCAGACTTTTGGATCCACAGTATATATATATTTTTGTAATTTAAATAACTGCCAGTAAGTATGCCTGCCGTCTTTATGCTCTCATCCAGCAGAGACTAATCTCAGTCTATTGGTAATTACCAATCAGTATGCAAGTCTTTGAAGGAATCGTCTCCAGGCAACCATATAGATCAGCCAAGCTCTATTCCATTCATCAAATTAGAATGAAACGTCTCCTCCCAGATCAAAAATGCTGTTGTGCATGTTGGAGGCTATTACTTATACTGTAGCTAATCATATATTTGCTCTACATATATTTCAATATGAAATTTCATTTATTTTATCTCTCAGAGATTGTACAGGGTTAATACAAAGGTATTAAATAGGTCAAAATGCTTACATAACAGCAAAAGAAAACACCAGATGAATATGGTACATTTATAAAATGCTAAATTTCAAAATAAGGCAAAAATGTGGATACTACTGTATAAGGTGATTTACGATTTCAACATAAAATGTTCATGATAAAAAGTAACATACAAATATAAAGAAACTAAATAAAACTTAAATTATATAAAAAAAAATTTAAATAAAAATGATAATAAATAATGTTAAATAAAAATTATTATATATATATATATAAAAAAAATAGAGAATAATAAAACATTTCTTTCAGATGTATGAATTGTAATATTTAGAAAACATGAAACCAACAGAGGGAATATCTTTTTAAGCTAAGATCTGATGACACACTTTGGTCTCATCGTCAAGCGTACAAACTCCGCAGGTGTTTGCAAGAAATATTATCACAGGAACAAAGATGATGAAGAATCTTTGAGAGATATTAGGAAGGAAAACTGTCTCCCGTAGCATAATGTGAATGACAGAAGAAATCATAATTGAACTGATGAATTATGGGTTGAATTTAAAGAAACAAGAAATGTGTTTCATAAGAAATCATCAAATAATAGACTTTCGTAAATTATCCAGAAACTATGTATCAAACTAAACTGTCGCTATTCTTCAAAACAATAATATCTCTCAGGGCTTATGCAAAACAACACAATGCATTTCATCTATCTAAAGGCCTTTTCACATACACAAGCACAGCGTCGCTGACTTGACTGACGTGTGTAGAAGGAAAAACAGCAATTCAAGGATTTCTCTTAAAGATCCAACATTCCAGGTCACTACTGCATTACAGGACTTAATACTGTGCTCACTTTGAATCTCAGTTCTGAACACCTAAGCAAAATTATTAGCTACAAGAGAAAGCCTGCTTTTTTGCATAAAATCTACATACAAAAGACGAATAGTTTGACAAAGAGGTAAAAACCCATCACAATATAAGGCAATGGAGCTGAGTCACCAATTTCTTCTTTAAACAAACAAAAAAGGAAAATAAAATGTAGCTATATCCACCCAATCCGATTTTTTTAAAAGTATTAAAGCTGAAGAGTGTATATATGCAACAATTCTAAGTAAGCCATTTATAGCTTGATTTCTGTTTGGAAAACCATACTGGTGACATCAGTGGCACGGAAATGACACACTTCACCTTTAAATAAAGACAAAGTTCTATGAAAACAACCATGACAAGATCAGAAACACTACTCCATGAACATGGGCCATCTTGCTTGCGTCTGAACTGAAGTATCCTCTTGAGTTCAGGCCTGTGATGGAGAGGAACACAAAGACATCACAGACAGGATTATACATAGGAGGCCACTACAAGTGTCAAGCAATTGCCAGGCTAGCAGTTAGATTCTGTGAGTACAAGCTGAAAAATCAGTGTGCACCGCTCTTAATGAGCTCACACGAAGCCTTACTTGACATCTTTGGAATACGGATGGGGCTGCTGCTGCTGCCGTCTCCTCCGTCACTCAGGGCTTTGATCTGAACGAGCAGGTCCTCTTCTGATGGCAACTGAAGCTCCACGGACGTCCTGTTGGTCTCAACTTCGTTGCTTCCTCTGTGCCAGTTTTGACGATACATAACCTGCGCGGGAGAAAGTGGGTCAGTGAAATGCAGCTAGTCTGTGCCAATTAGCTAAAAACACTCAAAAATAAATAAGTCACAACAACAACAACAAGGATATTTAATGATGTACAGCGGCCCCAAAACATATTTGAACACTTAATTCTGATATAAAAAGTTGGAATTTGATAAGATAAAATATCAAACAAAAAAGCATTTATTATGAAGAAAAATAGCACACTTTTTAAGCATAACATTTTGTTAAAATAGGTTAAGTTTGTAAGTTTAAAAGACAGTTTATTAGAAAACAGTTAATTAAACGATCTATCTCTCTGTCTCTTTCTCTATATACACACACTGCCATTCAAAAGTCTGGGATCAGTAAGATTTTTAATGTCTGTCTTTTTATTTTTTAAAGGAGTCTCTTATGCTCATCAAAGCTGCATTATTTGTTAAGAAATACAGACAAAACAGTAATATAGTGAAATATTTTTGCAATTTCTAATACTGGTTTCCTATTTCAATATACTTTCAAATATAATTTATTTCTGTGATGCAGCGCTGAATTTGCATCAGCCATTACTCCAGTCTTCAGAGTCACACGATCATTCAGAAATCATTATAATATGCTGATTTATTATCAGTGATGAAACTGTAGTGCTGCTTAATTTGTTTTGGAACCTGTGAAAGTTGTTTCAGGATTCTTTGATGAATAAAAAGTTTAAAAGAACAGCATTTATTAAAATAGAAATATTTTCTAACAATATAAGTTTTTACCATCAGTTTTTATTAATTTAACACATCCTTGCTGAAAAAAACATTTTAAAAAATCCCAATTAACATTTGAATGGTAGTCTATATTATTACAAAAGGTTTCTTTTTTTATACACATAACACAACATAAAAAATTTACTTTTAATCAAATCATTTAATTTAAATGCTCCAGTAAACAAATCACCAACAGCAGCACTGGAAAAAAAAAAGTATATAAAAGTCTGTTTCACACCATCTCCTTGCAATCTTCAAAACCCAGGTGAAAGAGGGAATACAAATTAAATAATCGTTATAAATTTCAAATTTCAAATTGACTTTCAGTGGGAGGATTATTAATATGTTTGCTGACATATCTTGCTGTGAAAAAAATAGGTTTCACAATCCATAAATCATTTACATTTATTTTTTTTAAAGATTGAAAGTACAAAACAAATAGCCACCAAACTGATATTCTTTCTTACTCATACAGACTAGAAAATTTATGATTATTGATTGTATTATTCTGCAGGTGCCTCACGGTTAGGATTGCAAATGAATAATGCTTCTCCCTTCTGAACGTGTCTTTGGTGAGGCCTTGCTAAGCTCGTCGCTCCAGATGGAGGATAGCATCAGAGCCGTCCAGCTGTTCGCCGACCCTACAAACCTCTACATTTCAGAGAGGCCGTCGTCAATTAGCTGGCAGCACGCTGCAGCAAATTAATTTGCTCAAAAGAAATGAATCACATCGGACAATTTTTAATCCTCTTTCTGAACATTTTGTGTGAACTCTCGCTACAGATGACTCGGGTTTTGAGCGCAGCAGGAGATCGGGGGAGCTTGTTCTGAAATGTAAAAAAGCCTCAGATGTTTCTGAACTGTATGTATGACCTTGAGTGTAGAAGCGCTTTATTGCAGCTTGTGAAAGGAAATTTGAAAAATGTTAACGATTACATTAAAGGGGAAATCAAATCTAGACAATGAAATATATTTAAAAATACCTTTTCATTTAATGTCAAGTCAGATATTTGTTCAGAATTCATTACTTTTAACATTTATTATTTCTATTCTTTGCTAAGGGTCTTGCTAAAAGTATATACAGTATCTATGAGAGAAACCCTGAGTTTTTCATAATTTTACAAAAAGTTCTGCTAGCAAAAAGGAGAAAGAGTGGCCTTTGCTGAGAAGAGCGATTTGATTTGTTTTGGCAATTCCAATTCAAGATGACATTTTAACATCTCTAATGTAGAGGTTTGTAGAGTAACAATTTACAGTAGGTTGCATACGTTAAAGGCGTAGTTCAGCAAAAAATTTAAATTCTAATTCTGTTGTTCCAAACCTGAATGCATTGCTTTCCTCTGCAGAACATAAAATAACATATTTTCAAGAATTTTGGTCACCATACAGTTTTGGTTCCCAAAGAAGTCAATGGGAACCAAAACTGTACGGTTACCAACATTCTTCATATCTTTCTTTATGTTCCACATAAGAAATAATTAAATGAATACATTTGAATTTTGGTGTGGATTTTCCTTTTAAGAAATGTCTTCATGATATTTAACATTATGAAAAATGTATTTAGTAACAAAAAAGTGCTGTATATAGAACCAATTATGGGAAACTAGTATTAAATACAATGCTATGCAAAATTATTTGCACTTCAACTATGTTCAAAGGAGTTGCATGAGCATATCTGTAAAGGCTTCACTAGCACTTCAAATAAAAAATGTAATGAAAAAACATAGCATATACAGTATAATGCAGCTTTCAAAGATAATGTTCTCAGTCATTTATCTCGGAGTTGTTTTATGTGAAACACTAGCTTATGTGGCACACTGATACAGCATGTTTATCAGCAAAGCAACAGAAGAGCGAGAGCAAAAAAAACTGATTACCTTGTAGCCGGTTACTTCTGATTCATTGTCCATCGCCTTCACATGTTCCCAGTTCAGAAAGACCTTTGAGTTTGTCAGGTTCCACTCAATATTCCCTGGGGGTTGACTTGGAGCTAAAAGACATAAATCATATTCTGATTTACTTCCAACTTGTGTAATATGACTGAACAGCATCTCCCGTATATTTTGTCCTTTGCAATCTTAACAATCAGCACTGCACCAGCTGAGGTATCATCTAAATTTAAAACTTTCAAAACTCACTGGCACCGATTCAATTCAGCTTGGCTCTCATTTTAAATTAGTCAGACTATAAATGGAACTTTAGGAGTCATTTTTTTGTAGCAGCAAAAAACTGCTATGAAACAAAGAAACATTGTGCAGAGCATCAAAGGAATATCTCACCCAAAAATATCAATTCTGTGATCATTTATTCACTCTCTTGTTCTTCAAATCCCTTAATAGAATGTCCAAGCTGATCTTTTCCATTCAGTGACGTTGAATGGTGACCACCTCAATAACTTAATTTCTGTCCATTTCTCATAAAACGCAACTGTATGGATTCTAAAGATTTTTGATGTAGTGAAAGAGTAGTATAGACTACTTTTATGATGCTTTTATCTTTTTGGAGCTTGACAGGGCCAGGTCCCCATCCACTTTTACAGTAAGACAACAAAGTAGAGTAGACAATCTTCAAAACCTCTCTTTTTGTGTTCCTCAGAAAAAAAAAATGTTGGGTTTGGCACAATGTGAGGATGAATAAATAAAGCCCGAATTTTCATTGTAGACTGATCTATTTCTGTTTATAAGTTCATAGTTTTGACACTAAAGAATGAGTTTTAATTCATTATGTGTGACAAACAGGGAAGTTCACATGGAAATAAAGGCAAAAAACTACATCTTAAAAAATAAAACATGCTGTTGTAATGTATTACAGTTTTTGATATTCTGACATGTCAGATATTTTAATGCTGCTTGAATGTCAGCATGCCCTTCTTTCCTTTATTTCCATAACGCTCTAACAGTAAAATAGTTGCCCCCGATGTAGGGTTGCTTAGGAGCAATTTCACAAATGTTGTGTTTCCCACTGCCCGGTCATGTGCCCACACAAACAATTCTACTTTTCACAGTAATTGAGGAATTTATACATAGTTTAACAGCAATTGAGCACTGAACCATGGAAAATCCGAGCTCTTTTCTTGTCAAATTTCATGGCTAGGACTTTGTGCACCATATATTCATAGTTTTAAAAAATTGAGGATAATAGTTATCACAATTTGAAGCAATTTAACTAATAATACCAAGCCCACCGAGTCCACAATACATGCTATTAAGATAACTATACTAGATCATAACAGTGGTCGGCGGTATCACAGTATATTTTGTCAGAGAATCTGCCGTACAAAGGAAAAAGGACAATCGGCTATCTGCTCCGACACAAAGAAAGAGATCTGTCAAGCTCTTTATTTTAAAGCGCCCTTATTAGCTGAAAATAGCCATAATACTCCCTCCATTGTAATGTCATAGTTTATCAGATCAGTTTCTGGCTCAGTTAAACACAGTGTTTTGTTCTTGATTATTGGCATCAGATAATGAGCCTATTTAGCCACAGTAGTTTAACAAAGGCCACCTTAATCTCTTATAGTGTTGAGAACACCCCACTAAGACGTTAAGAGGGTAGGACTATGATCCTGTGAGGGCCCTAATCTACATTAACTGACAAATATTATCTACATTAACTGACAAATATATATTTTTTCGAATATACTGGGGTTAACTTTTATTTTAATGACATTATTTTTGAACCTGCAACTGAAGTGTAAATGCATATGAATTGCATATGTATATACAGTGTATATATATATTTATATATACACCGGTTTTACCAGCAATGTATGTGGCAATGGTCCCGGGCCGATAGCTGTTACTTTATGCTGTATATGAAGCCTGAGGGCCCTAACTTGCAGTGAGGCGCCCGCCGTTCAACTTCCTCTGGCAGTCTTAAAAATACAGCCTGAGGCTTTTGAGGCCCCTGGAAGTCTGAATACTATGCGAGACAAGTTTTGTTATTACTGGCCTTTTTACTTTCACGTTTTGTGCAAATAGTCCATGTAGTCTATTAAAATGCTACATACATAATAAATACAGAGGACTTAAGACAATGATGTTAAAAAGTTTTAGATTGAGTTTGCCAAGCCACAGCATGCCATGCCCAAAATATTTTCATGTCATCTACTCCTTTCCTGTGTTTGGTTCAAAATCATGTTTTTAATAACCATATGACTTACGTGGCTTCTTGGTGGTGATGGTGATGGGTACGCTGGAGGGTCCGGTGCCTGCGCTGTTGTGTGCTCTGACTGATATCAGATAAAGCGTGCTTCCCTTCAGACCTGTGATGTTCACTGAGGTTTCCGTGACCCTTACTCTCTCTGCATCGCTTTCAGGTGACCCATCCTCCAACCACTGCACCTGTAATAGTGAATTGACATTTAAAGAGACAATAAGTCATTTCACTTTTTTGTGAAATTCACAAATTGCTTATGTAATATGAACATTTTACGCAAAATAAGTTGAAAAGGAAAGAAACAAAGACATGTCACATTTAATACACACACACACACACACACACATATATATATATATATTAATTTTAATGTTTGAATGAGCATAATGTTTCTGCTTGAGTAAGCGTGCTTCCAACCTCGCAGCTAAGAAATCGACTTGAGAAGAATGTAATTTTTGTTCCTGTATTAGCGTTCGATACACTAACTCTGTGACAAAGTCACTGTGACTCGGTTTCTTTTTTTACTACGTTCAATAAACATCTGCACAGGGACTCTGGAAGTATTTGTGGATTTTCATATGTGCCTTTTTTTACTACCCGAAGCTGTGAACGACTTTGTGGTTTCTCAACGGAACAACCTCGTGACCTGGGATTTCTCACGGAGGCTCGTTCGGGTTGGAAGGAGAGAAATGGGCAGAATCCTGTGGGTTTCTCACGCAGTGAGAAACGACCTAGCAGCTGAAGTGTTTGCAGGAGGGGGAATTGATGTATGATGTCCACACATCTGAAAGGTGATTTATATAAGTGCCCAGAAAGCCTGGGTATTGGCGCTCCCCGGGAGACAGGACCAGCTGTGAGAAGACCTCTTCATTCTGCAGATGAGATTGTGAAAAATGTGGCCGGGGGATCGCAGACTCTTGTTGGCGAACAGGAAATTGCACACCCTGCCATCAGCACAGTGCATACATTAAGGAATCTGATTGAGGTGATGCAGTGTGAGGTCAGAGCCTCTTTTTTTCCCTCCCTCCATTTATGGTGTTTATGTACCTCGTAGCCTGTTATCTGTCCTTTGCTGCCACTTTGGTGAACAGGTTTCCAGAATACCTCGATCTCAGATGCGGACAGAGTGCGGGCCCAGACTCTGGGAGGAGCTACTGAGGGTTCTGTTGATGTCAGACATATCAAAAAAGGGGAAAGAATGTGAAAAACAACAGGTAATGAGAACAGACAGTTTACAGGATTCATCCAACATCAGTCTTTGGTGCTTAAATGTACCACCTGTTTGCAAGAACTAATTGCGCTGTAAGCACACTAGCGAATAAAAAAATTACCATCAAAGTGCACTAACACAGCTGTAGAGGGAGTGTAATTAAAACTTGAAACGGATCCATCAACTTTTGTCATTCCTAAACGATGTCCAATAATGTCCTTGCACAATTTGCATACAATCAAAACAGAACACAAGCATATTAACCTTCATCTGCTGAATATACAATGACCACAGGGCTAAACGGTCCCTCTCCGATCTCGTTGTAGACGCCGACTTTTACTTCAAACTGAGTGAGTGGTGGAAAGGTATCATTTTTATAAATGTATCGTGATGCATCTGCCGAGGCCAACACGCTTTGTTTCCATGTTGTGGTGCCAAGTGGACGGAATGCCACCACGTAGCCAAACTTTTCTCCATTTTGTAGCTCCTCTGGCACAGGCTGTGAGAAATGAGAATTAAAAAATGTTATGTGATTCAATAAAGAAAGTCACTTGTTTCATTCCTGTGGTTTTACATTTACATTTATGCACTTGGCAGACACGTTCATCCAAAGCGCCTTACACGTATTTAACGGTTTTAATGAGGGAAATAACTACAATCCCATTAAGCATTTTGTTGCAAAATCTGCATACAAATATTTAATATTACAAGAATACAAATATTATTAAAATATTTTTATTACCTGATCAAATCATGTTTAACAGCAGAATGCATGATGAAAAACTACATTACCCATGATGCTGTGCAGAAATCTCCACCAATCAGATAGTTGGCCAGCAAATCACACCAAAAAAGCTTCTCCCATGATGCACCATGACTGACATAAAAAATTTAATATTTGTATACATATATGCATATTTTGCAATAAATGTATTGTGTCTATAGATATAATTGACAACTTTAAATTAATTGTTTTATGGGATAGTAGTTCTCTGCTTCATGGGATTGTTGTTCTTTCCTTCACTAAAGTTTTTAAGTACACATACCTTAGTCTAATTTTCAAATACTTTTTTGCTTCAAATAAAATTTTATAATGTTGTATTCTCCTTGTAGCTGGTTGGGTTGGTTCATGGCTTTAACAGAGACTCTTTTAAACATCCCTATGAAAAAAAATGTATGAAATTTTTTTTACAGGAACCAATGCTGCTGAAAAAGTGGGCACCAATCAGATTCAAGCACCAGAGCTAACTGTATGAGTAATTTTATCATTATAATAACAAACGCTTTGAAAAAACAACAGCAAGTGCTGCTCTCCTCAACAAGTCCCGTTATTTAAGGTGTCACTCATGCCTGTAGCACAAACGATGCGGGACGATTTACAAGGCAAAGTTTCAGAGGGTAATAGGGTTGTTCAAAGTATGAGCAATACTATTAGTCCCTCAAAAATGCATTAAAAGAAAATCATTCAGCTGACATGGCGTTACATTACTGCAAGTTGACAAGTAATTTTCCGTCGTAGGTTTACATTGTTGCTTACATAATCTGAAATCCAGTAAATATAAGTAAATAAAGTTGACAGATTTAAGAACTACAGTGTCAGTCAAGAAACCTCTGGACTTAGTGAAAAATGTGCCGTATTTTGAAAGTAATACTGTATTTAAACACGCCGCTGAATATCTGCCGTGACAGCCGGTGAGATTAAGAGAAAGCCATTGATAAACATTGTCATTTCAGATTTACTGGTATGAAAGCTGTCTCATATCTGCGTCTTCATTATGATTTACATACCAGAGGGAGCAATCCCACTGAGGCAAAGAGCAAAGACGACAGCGCTGCCTTTTAATTAAACCTTGTCTAATTTAAACCACGTCACCGTGGAGAATTCCCTCAGAATCCGACTCACAAGAGAAGACTGGTTTGTAAACGCTCCTGTCACAATAAAGACGCTGAGCTCACCTCCCAAACAATCACCAGTTCGCCTCGGCTTCCTCCACCTCCACTCACGTTAGCTGGGGCGACTTCAGGATCTGCCAGCCAGAACAGAGAACAGACAACAGAACACAAGAAACAGACTTTATACCTGTGGGATTGGCGGCAAATCCCAACACTTCCTTTTCCTGCGGTGCGGCTCAATGGTCTTTTGAAAATGGTTCAAAGAATCTGAATGAGGTAGAATGTAGCAACCTGTAGAGTTTTCAGTATCCTGATGAAAATGGTTGTCTGGTCTTAGCATATGTTTCTCAGCCTGGTTTTAGTGAGGTTTTGTGACTTTTTTGGCTGAACACCAGCTTGGGTAGGGTTGGAGACCAGTTTGACCAACTTAAGACCAGCAAATATAACAATTTCAAGCTAGTTTAAGAAGTTTTAATGTCAGAGCTGGGTAGATTACTTACTAATTGTAGTCCGTTACTGATTACAGATTACATGATAAAAACTGTAGTTAGTAACGTACTCATTTTAGGTAATGTAATTCAACTACGTTTAAGATTACTTTTAGATTGTTTTTATCAAACTCGTTTTAAACTTACATTAAACATACCATATTCATATAAAAAAGTAAAGAAAAATAAAACGTTCCATTTTTTATATCAACATCATAAAATGCATTAAACTTTACATTATACAAGGGTTTGCCAAACTGGGGTTAAAGTAAGAACTGCAGTAGCTTTGTGCTTTGACAAAAAGCTAAAAATTTATAAAATCTTAAAAATGTACAATAAAAATAAACGAAACCCTTGAACACTAAACATATAAATATTTTACTTGTTTACCTGCCTATCAATGTGACCATTAAGCGACATTAGAGAACTGTAAACATTTGAATGTGCTGTTAAATTATTTGAAATATTAACTTCCTCAGAGATATTTTAAGTACAGTATATTTTATTTACGGGTTCAGCTGACAAAAAGTTTAGGATTAACATTAATAAACATGAAAACAACAATAACAGTACACACTCAAAGTCGTCCAGGTTTGAAATGTTTTTTTTCTTTTTTTTCTTTCATCATGAATAATTTACTGCCATTGTGTGAATAATATGTAATCATGTAGTCCATAAAAAGTAACTGTAATCACAATATGAGCATTTTAAGATGTAATACACTCTAATTACAAGTACTTAATTTTTGGAATCTGATTACATAATCCAGATTACATGTAATCAGTTACTACTCAGCACTGTTTAATGTAATGTGCATAGTACTGAATAATTATGAATAAATTACGTATTTGCATTTGTTTTTTAGTATGTTCTGGTTTTGTAGTATGTATGTATGTATGTATGTATGTATACATATATATATATATATATATATATATATATATATATATATATATAATATTCTATATATATATATATA
>NW_015505730.1:597135-625161 GCF_001515645.1 Sinocyclocheilus grahami
TATATATATCCATATGCATAGAGTGTAGATTGCAAGTTATATTAAGAGTCAGTCACTAAATATTGCTACATATTATCTTCTCATAGTGTGAACAGTGTTCTATTGTAACATATTTACACTGTCTGGATGAAAATAAATTAAAAGTAAATAATGCCCAATTCCCCAGCCAAAGGGAAGACTAATAACCATAATTATGACTATTTACACTTCATAACTATTTACACTATTGTCCCACAGTGCAATATGTTAACTTTATATCAGTAATTATGTCAGAAAATGACCTATATATTTGATTTCACAGTATAGACATTGCTGTTAAATACTGTAAAATCCTAGCAAATGCACTGTGTCTCTTTTTGAAGTTTTATTTGCTGAATAATTGGGATCTGAAAGACAACAGCTGTTTGCATGTCATTTTCACTTGGGATTGTGTGGTGAAGCCTGCGTCTATTTGTGAATCAGTGATCGAAGCATTTGCACACAGTACCTGAGCTTAAAATAGAGCCTTTCAAGTGTTACTGCCTCAGAATACGGGAGAAGTCCATTCAACTTTTGTTGATGTTGACATTAATTATTGATATCGCTGATGTCCAGCCGCTGAGCGCAGCGTTAAAGAATATAGCTACATGAGCTATGTTTTATTTTGTTCTAAATTTCCATGCAACCACATTTTCTTGCTGTTTTAAATTAATTAACTAAAAATGCTAGCCCTTCTGTGATGCCATTCCGATTTCGGCACACTTAATTTGTGTCCTAATTTTCTGTAAATTATTTTGCAATTTGGATGTTCCCAGGAAAGCCGATGTGAATGCACGAGTGTTTATTTCTCATGCCTGAACTCTATTACGAGGAGTCACTCCTGGTGATTTAAACTAATTATAGAATTAAATTACATTTTCTCCTTCCTGATGTATTAGAGATGACAGATATGGAATTGGGAGGGATGAACGCTTACCTGCAGCTTTGGTGCGAACGGGTTTGGATGGCATGCTGGGTTCCCCCACCCCCACATTGTTGATAGCCACAACTCTAAATTCATAATCTACCCACGGATTTAGATTCACCGCTGTCGCATGAATCATCTGTCCAGGCACAGAATCAGGAACTAGGATTAAAGAAAATTTGGAATGGAAAAACACATCAATGCCCATCTGCACAAATGAGTAGCCTAGCATAATTATTTTGCATTTACTTGTGCAGATATATTTCGGTCTATCTTAGCAATTCAGCTTCTGTTTTTATCTTTCACAGTTAAAAAAAAAAAGCATTTGCATAAATCACATTTAAGTGACTCTCTCAAAAAACATATGAACAGTTGCTTTCTGCAACATTAGTGTTATAAAACTGAATCAACACAAGGATCTATCTATCTATCTATCTATCTATCTATCTATCTATCTATCTAATCATAAATAATCACACATAACAATACAATTATTAAGAAAAGCCCCCAAATTAAGTTTACTGAAAGACATTATAATGCCACATGAGTAAGTAATTGAAAAAAGTTGCTAAAGAGGTTGCTATATTGTTTGTTTATTCCTATATCATTGTGTCAATTAATTTCAAATTATATGAATATGGCATTATAGTATAAAGAAACATTATTGTGCCACATGAATAAATAATTGGGAAAAGTCAAAATATTGTATGTTTATTCCTATATCATTGTGCCAGTTAATTAAATTTTATATGAAAATGGCACTATGGTATATAGAAAGTATCATGGTATTGTCATCTGATAAAAGTACACTGTAAAAAAAGACATAAAATGTATATTTATTTCAACTTATATTTACATCAAATGTGAAGTAAAATTGAAATTGTGGGATTGTCAATTTAAATTATAAGGTCTTTAAATTATGACATTTAAAAGTATTTTATTGTACATTTACATGAAATGCCATTAAATTTTTTTTTACTGTATATAGTCAGTAAACTTACATTAACCAATTAACAGGTTTTTATTGTAGCATTTGTATAGTTTTTACCATTGAAATTAAGACATTTTTTTAAGAGTAATTTTTTTGTAAGGGGTCACAATAAAGTTACAGTAAAATGCACATAAACAGTTGCTTCCTGCAACAATATTCTATAATGAACCCAGATTCAGTAAGAAAGTATGCAGACAACTATACCAGTTTTGACAGCCTGCCAGCCGATAGAGAAAGGGGTCCTGGCTTGCACGATGTAGAGGGTAACAGGACTGTGGTTGTCAGGTCCGGGGCCCCACGAGAGCTGAGCAGTCCTGTCTGTGACGTCCCCCACCAACACGCCCACCGGAGCACCAGGGGGCCCTGACAACATCACCGCCAAAGAGACAAAAAGGACTAAAACTTGCTGCATATCCTTATCAGAGAAGGGCACAGCAAGGTGACCAAGTACCTTGCGATGTGAGACAAGTCTGCCCACAAAAGGCGACATGCTTATTATTCAGAACCAGGGAGAGAGATCCTTCACTTGATGATGGAAATACAAAAGGTTCTAAAGAGCACGGAGCAGGGAATTAATGCATTGATTTCAGATACTCCTGTAGTCATTACTTCAAGAGCTGAATAATGGAATAAAATAGAAATAGCGGGGCAAATTGTGAGGCCTTTTTAATTTATATTTGATAAATGCTCAGAAAAGTATAGAATACTGAGCAGCCTCCGCGGGGGGAGATGCACATACCTCTGACAATTAAGTCTGCCGCCGCAGACACACTGTCCACTGCTGTATGCACCATACAGACGTACTTCCCAGAGTGTTTCAGCTGCACATTCCTGATCATAAGATCCCCAGAAGATCCCTATAACAAAGAGCATTATATAAAAAATTTGTGAAGAAAAAAATCTATCTATCTATCTATCTGTCTGTCTGTCTGTCCGTCCGTCCATCCAACCATCCATCTATATAGCCCCGATGGTGTAGTTTGATTGCTATACACTACTATTTATAAATGTTTTTGAAATAAGTCTCTTATGTTCACCAAGGCTGCATTTGTCTGTTTAAAAATACAGTAAAACCAGTAATATTGTGAAATGTTATTGCAATTTAAAATATCCATTTTCTATTTCAATATATTTTAAAATGTAATTAATTTTTTGATGGCGAAGCTGAATTTTCAACAGCTATTACTCCAGTGTTACATGATCCTTCAGAAATCATTCCAATATGCTGATTTGCTGCTCAAGAAACATTTGTTATTATTTCCAATGTTAAAACGGTTGTCCTTCTTAATATTTTGTGGAATTAATAGAAAGTTGAAAAGGATATTCATTTGAAACAAATTTGTAAAATTCTAATTGTCACTTTTGATCAATATAATGCATCCTCGCTGAAAAAAAGTACTAATTTCTTTTTTTTTAAATCATAAAATTTTTGAACAGTAGTGTATATTTTTATGGTACTACCGTGGTACTTAAATGGAAACCTAAAAGTCTCTAAAATCAAGTATATATTTTCATTTTTGTAGTTACATCACATTTGAAAAACATCAAGAAGCAAATAGCAGTAGCAAAAAGCTCTCATATTTGATTGGCTCTTCAGTTCAGATAGGGTCATTTTAACTTGTTTGGACAAGCAATCCTTCTGCTGTTAGTGAGAGCCCACCATTTGTGCATTTGTTCATCGGTCTCTCCAGGTTCTCAAAAGCAATACTTGGCAACTTAAAAGCTCTGTGGATGATCTACAGAGTGAGAGAGTGGGTCCTGTGGATTGCTATTTGAGGTTCACTGTGTGTTAAACAGAGTACGATGTAAATCCTGTAATCAGACAGATTTGTGACTCTGTGTTCAGAGAGCAGCCAGGTGCCCTTGTACTCAAGTTCCTCCCATTGCTAGCTGAGCTAAAAAAAAAAAAAAGTTAAAACACCAGATCCCAAATCATTCGTCACTCGCATTCCTCTACCCCGAGTGATTTCAAAGAGGAATCCAAGGCTGCAGTAATTCAGAAATACAGCATTTGTAGCTTTGAATTATAATGACTGACAGAAACGCACCCCTCCAATCATCCCAAAGTGATCGTGTCGAGTGAAATCGATGAGCTTGCCGTTGAAGAACCACTTGAAGATGGGGTGTAGAGTGGAGTCTTTAGATACTTCACACGGCAAGACAATGCTCTCCCCCACTGTGGCATCCATACTCAAAGGAGGGACTGTAATCTTGGTTGGTTCTGCCAAAAAAAAATTTTTTTAAGTGAGATAAAGGGAAGAAAGGACTAGGACAGAAGTGTTGAAGGTCTTCAGTTATGCATTAATTCATGAGAGTTTTCAGGTTTGGAGATTCGAGGGCCAACCAGCTAAACAAACTGAAAACCAGCCTGGGAAAACAGCAGGCCAGCCTAAACCACCTTAAACCAGCTAAAATCATAGATGAAGTTATTTTATTCAGCAGGTACTTGTTGATTCACTTACTAGGCATCACAAAAGTGAATCGGCCTCATTTTAAAATTTAACACCAACAAAATTATACTTTTTTTCATTCAGTCCTGAACCCTACTTGAAGCCATCAAAGTGTTCAAAAACATGCATATGTAATGCCATAAGTTATTAAAGAGGTAAATTGAGAAAAAAAAAAACTTGCAACAGCAGCATATTTTTAATTAAACATGCAGAAAGTGACTGGGGAGACGAGGATGAAATCCGCTCCCGGTGCTGTGGACGGCGCAGATTTTTTTTCACACTAACGGCTGGACCAATAACTCACACATGACAAAAGCTTGGATGAGTTATACCTCTGTCAAACCGGCAGGAACATAAAACAACTATATATTTCATTATCAATTTCATGCTTGGGTTGCTCACTGTTTTTCCACTGGTTCTCATCCGGTTTAAGGCGTCCGCTTAGAAGCAAGAGAAATGTGCTGTTTGTGAAATGTGAAAGGTGCTTTACCTTTGACCACTAAAGTCCCAGAACTGCTGGATGTACCGAAGGGGTTTCTGGCGACACAAGTGTACCTCCCTGCGTCAGATTTGGTAACATTGGCGATCCTGAGAGTGCCGTCCTCTGAGATGTTCCGCCTGCAACAGTAAATAAAAATTGTTGGAACAACCAATGATATCTTCATATAACAATGCTTTTCATTAAATAATAAATAAATGTTTTATATATACATAATATACACAGTACACACTCATATATTATGTAAACACAAACTTTTATTTCGGATGCGATTAATCATTATTAATTGTTTGACAGCACTAATATATATATATATATATATATATATATTTTTTTTTTTTTGACAATTAATACTTTTATCCAGAATTATGAAAGTATCATGAATTAAATTGACCAAAATTTAGCACCAAATCAGCATATTGGAATGATTTTTGAAGGATCATGTGACACTGAAAACTGGAGTAATGGCTGCTAAGTTATGTAAAACAGTAATAACAAAATAACTTTTGAACAGTTTCTTGAATAGTGTGTGTGCGTGTGTGTGTGTGTGTGTGTGTGTGTACGAAAACAGAAAACAGATTCTCTCACTCTCCTCAAACAGGTTTTTATTAGAAGTGGTTGTTCACACACAGGTTATGGATTTTTCATAACCCATAACCCTCTGTATTAAATGTGTATTTGGCTGATATGAATGATGGCTACAATTACGTAGGTTGTGTAGGAGAGGTGTGTGAGATATAGGCCTATAAGCATCCAAAATCTTCAACTATGTATTATAGAACTGTGTTAAGTAAGAGTAAAAGTATTTGGGTGGTGAAACTGAACAGATGAAAAAATAAGCAAAGATGGTCTTTAACCCAACACGTTCTCTGACACACAGAGTCTGCTCAGGTACTGGATCAGAGCTTTAATGTTCAAGGATACAGCGACCTTCCTTCCTTCCTTCCTTCTTGCCTCCCCAAAAGGAATTCTTAAAGACACAGTCTCAGCCCAACTATTCCAGACAACACAAAAACAACCAGTATAGTTCTCAAGGTATGCTTGTGTTCATTTTTTTTTTTAAGTCTGAAAACTGTAGAAAATCATTCAGATTAAATAGACAGAGTTTTCAACAGGATACAGTCAGTTAATGGGATTCTAAAAAGTGAATCCTGCTTTATTAAGGCCAAGAATAAAGTGAAAGGGAAGAGGATGTAAAAGGGAAGCTGGTTTGAATTCTTACCTGCGGCCTTATCATATCCAACACATGTAAGATGCTATCGACACGTTAAAAAGCGTTTCCAAAAAGGCAGCAAGAGCAGATGTGATTATGGAGCTCTTGCAGAAGGCTGTCTGGATCATGTGAGGAGATGTTGATAGCGTCTGACTGAAATGCTAACCCAGCTAGAGATCTGACTTCGTAATAGAGCTGCAACAGCACAAACAAAACAGATTCTCTCGCTCTATTCAAACAGGTTTTTATTAGTGGTGCTTGTTCAGGTTATGGATTTTTCATAACCCTCCCCAAACCCTCTGTATTAAATGTGTATTTGGCAGATATGAATGATAGCTAAAATTACGTAGGTTGTGTAGGAGAGGTGTGTGAGATAAGTGCATAGTAAGTGATAATTTATGCATCTGTTACGTTGTTGTTATGCAAAATATGTGCATTTTCCTCAGAAATTTTTACAATTATTACATATTTCTTATGTATATTTAATTTAACTGGAAACTTGTCAGACATCCTGCAACTGATTTCAGAAAACAATTCTCAGAAGTGCTTCTTCGACCTTGATGTACATCAACAAACAATGCTGCTTTGCTTTTAATAACTAGGAATAGAATGGAAGGAATGATAGATAGATAGATAGATTAATAAATAGAGCAATGTAAATATATTATGTTGAGATCCGCTGTGACCTTCTCCCAGAACAAATCAAACACGAGCGCAGCAGACCTGCCAGCTCAGAAATCAAACAATTTCAGCCGCCGCTTTTTAAAATAAATATGTATTTACTATGGCTCAGAGAACATGCTTTACGCTGAGAGCTTTCCTCTGATTTATTGACAAAAATATCGAACGTTGAGCGATAGAAGCGTGCGGACCAGACGACCCGTGAGCAATGAGCTGCAAAACCAATAGGAAAAAAGGCAAGAGCTATCTGCTTACAGAACGAAACTTCTGACCACACGGAGCCACATTTATATTTGCGTCAAGACATGATGGCTTTGTAATCAGTCTCTGATCCTTCCTCTCCTGACCGCCCTGTGGAATACGATGACTAATCGATGCTTCTCCTCGCATGTTGAGGCACGTCCAGAGAATCACAAAGTCTACGGTGCAACACATATTGACTTGATACAAACTTAGGAGTGTGAGATGAAACAAGATTGACATGTTCGTGTTTGTACTGCTTCAAACTAAATCAGAGTGTAATTGCTGTGAAAACATTTCAGACTTAATCATATTTATCCACAAAGCATCTATCTGTGTGCCTCAGAAGGGCACAGTACCTAAACTACTTATTAAAAGTTTGGGATTTTTTATTTTATTTTTATGTTTTGAAAGAAGTCTCTTAAGCTCACCAAGGCTGCATTTTATTGATGACAAACACAGTAAAAACAGTACTATTGTGAAATATTATTACAATTTAAAATAACTTTTCTATTTTCATATTTTAAAAGGTCATTAATTCCTATGATGGTAAAGCTGAATTTTCAGCAGAAATCAATTTATTATTAATTTCATGTCATGATTGATCAATTTAATATGTTCTTGCTGAATTTTCAGGGTGCTATATTTATGTATGCATAGTATACAAATGTTCTCCATGCATGGAATAAACATATAACCATACTACTGTACATTTGTCAAAATGAGCAATATAGAGCAGAGCACACTGTGTGAGAAAACTCGGTCGCCATAAAATTCAGTTTCCATTGTAACAAATTAACTAGAAGCAATATTATTTGATTGGACTGTTGAAAGTACAAAATTAGATTAAAATGCATTTTTTAAATATACAGACTAGACACCAATTGCTGAAGTAAACATGCAATTTACAATAATAATATTGCTTGAACAATGTAGTTTGAAACATTTTTGTGGCATATTCTCAGTTTTACATAATGTATATTTTAATTTATTTGCATTATGCAGCATGCAGCATACTAATGTTCCATTCCAAACAACTAACCAAAGCAGATTGCATGCAATAGTATATCACACAATGCAATGCACTCCACTTGACATTTCATAGTTTGAGCAGTGTTAAAATATTTTACTCAAAATTGGATCTGAAAAATGATAAATGAATGCCACTTGCTGAATTAAACACGGACTGTTTAATGAAATGTTATTTGTCGCATACTCCATACTACTTCACATAGACTACTATATGTAAAACATTATTATGCAGTGTGCACAGTGTGTGTGCATTAAAGTGGATTGTTAGAAGTTAAAGAGATAGTTCACCTAAAAATGAAAATTCTGCCATCATTTACTCAACCTCATGCTCTTCCAAACCTGTAGTAATTTCTCTCTTTTGCTGAACAAAAAATATATTTTGAAAATTGCGGGTAACCAAACCATTTCTGGTCCCCATTGACTTCCATGGTGTTTTGGTTACCGACATTTTTTAAAAATATAATCTTTTATGTTCAATAGAAGAAAGAAACTCATAAAGGTTTGGAACAACTTAAGGGTTAGTAAATGATGAGTTCATTTAATTTTTGGCTGAATTATCCCTTTGAGATTTTTCTACACGATATCTGAAAATAATTATTTCCAAAATAACAACTAGATGCCACTTGCTGAATTAAACATGTGCTGTTTATTTATGCATATTGCTTCAAATAGGGCACTATTTTTTAAAACAACAGTATTCTGACAACAGTATATGCACAAAATAGTGTATCACACAATGCAATGTGCTTGACTTGACTATTTCCAAAATAATAACTAAATGCCACTTGCTGAATTAGACATGCACTCTTTATTTGTGAGTACTCCATAATTGTTTCACGTAGGCTACTATTCCTAAAAGTATGAAGTACACACAATGTGCAATAGTGTATCCCATAATGCAGTGGACTTGACTTGACCCTCCATTTCCTTCAACACATTTAGGTGAACTGTCAAAAGTTAAAACATTGCTATTCAAAATCTAAAAATAACAACAAAATAACTATTTCAAAAATTATAAGTAGATTTTATATAGATAGTTTAATTTAGGCTACTATTTCTAAATCAATAATAACCCCAATGTGCTATAATGTATCCCACAGTGCAGTGCTCTTGACTTGACCGTCCATTTCCTTCCTGATAGATTTGAGTGGACCGTCAAAAGCTAAAACATTTCTACTCAAAACCGGAAAATAACTGCAAATTGATAATTGGATGCCACTTGCTGAATTAAACACGCACTCACCGTTTACTGAAATCTTTTCGGCATGTTGCATAATGTTGCATACGCTACAAAACAACAGTATGCGGTGTGCAGTACATAGTGTGAGGTACGGAGTTAAGAGTATGTTAGCACTCCATTTCAGGCTTACCCTGACCCTCTGATAGACAGTATTTGATACATAGTCTTGCGCTAACTTCCACTCCCTCTCGCCCTTTCCATCGCTCCCCCTCTCCCTCATCCAATAATCACATCACTCCACGGAGACCCTGGGCAACATCAGTGAGTCATGGCATGTGTGTTCTCTCTCAGGTCCAGATGGACCACAGTGCACAGAGCGAGCTCCCATTGGTTATCAGTCCATCCCCATCCATTACTGGAGATCATACACTCGTCCCTCCTGCCACCTGTTCTGACATGGCCATGCTAGAACGATTCTGTCCCTTTGAAACCCAACAAGAAAGAGGCAGAACCAGGGGTGTATTAATTAGTGTTCCACTAGGCACTCACTCTTGTGTGAAAAGTGCCATTAGGAAGGATGTTGTTGGTCTTGAATGTGCAACATCTGTGCCTTAGCAACTTGTGTTCGGTATGGACAAAAAAAAGGCAACTATGTTTGAATAAAAAATATAGAAAAACATCACACAGTAGTGGGCTGATGCTTTGCAAATAATGACTGCTAAGAGAGAGAATGTAGGAAACAGGAAGTAAAAAAATGCATTCTCATTATAAATTATTTTTTTTATGGGAAGTAATGTTAATTTGGCATTATTTCTTCCCCTCACAGCTGATGCTTTTTTTCTGCAACATATAATTGAGCACAACTGGATTCCATTTAAGCACTTAAATTTACTTCCATTCAACAGCACTATTTTGACATTTTAAAACTCCAGGAAATGAAAATTGGGAGTTTTGTCCCAATGAATCCGATCAAAAGTGACAGTAAACAATTATTATATTACACAATATTTCTATTTTAAATAAATGCTGTTCTTTTGTACTTTTTGTGCTGCTAAATCTAAATTCTTTAACAGCAGAACTGATAATAACTGATAACTGATAACTGATAATTGATAATAATAAGAAGTAGGGCTGTGCAAAAAATCGAATGCGATTTTCTCCAGCACGTGCTTTCAGATGGAGCGGCATTTACTATACAGAGCCATAGTTAACTGACAAGCTACACAAAATCACGTTTAAAATGCGGCCCTAATAAGAAGAAATGTTTCTGATCACCAAATCAGCATATTAGAATGATTTCTGAAGATTGATGAAAATTCAGCTTTAAAACATTATTTAAAATTGTAAAAATATTTCACAATATTACTGCTTTAACCAAATAAAATGCAGCCTTGGTAACGCTTGTGCACTGTAAATATAATATAATTATAATATAATAATTAATATAATTTATGGATTTAGCAGACACTTTTATCCAAAGCAACTTACAGTGCGCATTCAGGCTATACATTTTTTTACCAGTATGTGTGTTCCCTGGGAATCAAACCCACAACCATTTGCACTGCTAATGCAATACTCTACCACTGAGCCACAGGAACACCTTATATATTATTTGTAAATATATATTATATATTTAATATTATATATTAAATATACCTCTATTTCACCCAACAAGGAGAAGTTTTTATCTCTGCATTTATCAGTAAATAAATTATAAGATACATAATCCACATTCCTTGTTGGAAAAAGTATATTGTTGCATAAAATTAACTACTAATTACTAATAAAACCATGCAGATGGATGCAAGAACGCACCCTGTGTGACCAGGCCCTAAGACACTCCACCAGAACCCTGCATTACTGCGGTGCAAACAAACCCAAAGGCTCTGGAGACAACTGGAGTGCAAGCGGCTCATTTCGCACCTTTCATTAGTGCCCGGTCTGCTGACCCATACCTCTTGCTGTCTTTCAGGAACTCGTTGCCTCTCCTCCAAGAGTACGAAGCTCTGGGGGACGCGTGTGGCCGGCATTCGATGATAGCTTCTCCGCCTCTCTGGATCAGTGTGGTCTTCTTCACTGGTTTTTTTGAGAAGTCTGGAGGAGAGGCTGAAAGACAAGGGATTTGTGGTGTTTGGCTCAGATTTGTGATTTTATTGGACATATTGGACCAATTCATTTTCATGACATTTCAGTGATGCACTGAAATAAAACTTGTTTTCATGACAGATTTATTTGAACATACATTATACAATGAAGATACAACTAAAAGGATAAGTAAAATATAATGAATATGCAATATAGTATATACAATATATCAAGCAAACATATTTATTCTAGTTGTCTGATGAGGTTATGGAAATTAAATGGCTTTTACAAGCTGTATTATTGACACCTTTCTGCGGTTGAAACACTGATTAAGTGATTACATGAGATATATTATATTTCATATATTATATTATAAGTCATACTTTTTATTTCAGCAGACCTTCTGATGTTCATACATGTTTATTTCATGCTTTAACTAACAGCAAAAAAGAAGAGATGATTGAAGAGATGGTTTTAAAAATCAATCCTATTTTATTGAGATTTCTGTGGTGGTTCTCCATTTGTATTCTCAGCTATATCAACATGATTAAATGTATTTTAGAGCAGAACATAAATGTTCATATGGTACCAAGTTCCATGAATTTCCAAGGCTTTTTCAGGTCTGAAAATCACAAATTGAAAAATCCATGTGGTTCTTTGATGACATGGAAAGATGCTTACCCACAACTTTGAGCTCAGCACTTGCATATATGACTCCGTTATCATTCTCTGCCAAACACTGATACATCCCAGAGTCCATCAGGTTTATGTTGGAGATGGTTAACCCACCACCATCAACACGAATTCTGTCCTGAGCATAAACAAAACTGTCAGGACAGATTGCATGCACCACTAATAACCTAGATATACATTTCAACATATACACTCAGCCAGCATATTTCAAGTCTTAGTACTTCACGCTGAGGGGTGTTACTCTAGCGGTTAGTATTATCACCTGAGAGACCAAAGGCTGTCCATTCTTGAGCCATCGGTAAACAGGTTGAGGTTTTCCATTAGCCTTGCACTCCCAGTGAAGATCAGACTCAATAGCCATGTTTGCGTCATACAGAGTCTGCGACCACTGCAGGTGTTCCACATCTGCGTGAACAGCAATGAACTACTATAATACAAATGCAGAGGTCTGCATCCTGCCTTAACACAACGGCTGTCTCTCTGAACTTTCTCCCTTGCAATGCACTGCAACAATGATGAAAGCATTGTGTTTTATAAACCACCAAAAAAATTAGGTTACTCTGTGCACATTAATTCTAGATGATTCTTCCTGTCTTGCAGAGGAGCACAGTAGCAGTGCATATATCGTGGGCTCTCTGTGTAGACTAAACAACGCCTGCTATAGCCATTCTAATTAGTCTTGCCTTGACAATTGACAATAAAATCTATTCTTTCATTATTTATTATTTACCACAGGTTGCTGTGTGATCCGTTATCTGACTCATTAAAAATGTAAATTTATTTTATTGATTCTCCTGCGGTAATCGCGATGGCCGACAAAATGCTGCATGGATAGGAGAGATAAGGAAAGGTCTTTTAACATTGTGAAAAATACTCATTTTTCACAATGTTACTCAAATACTCGATACAATTTTTTGGACACAGCTGACTAAATATTTGCAAAAAGGGCTAATTATCATCCAATACATTTTTTTACCATTTGGCTATTGTATACTTAAGTCAGTATTTGACCTTACTTTGAAATACAAGACGTCCTTTTGCAATACTACGTCCTTTGGAGTTTTCGGCCATGCATTCATAAAGTCCAGAATCCTCTGGACGGAAATATGGGATCTCTAGGACACCATTTGAGTGATTTATCTTCATTTTTCCTGGGAAGGGGCTTCCGTCCGCTCTCTTCCAGGAAATAGAAGGCACTGGACTGAGAAAAGTCAAGAAAAGATACCATATTAGCATCAGAATGTGCAAAGATGATCTATGGAGGCTTAACATGATTCATCAAAGCAGATCATGTTACTAGTTAGTCAACATGTTACTCAATCCATTTCTGCACAGTTACAATTCAAGTTTGACATATATTCCAGTCGCTTTGATGTACAGTATGTTTAATGTTTCTTAAATATTTTGGATAATTAAACTTTTTTTCAGCCATTAATTATATGACACACTAAATATTTTCTTAAATATTTTGGATAATTAAACTTTTTTTCAGCCATTAATTATATGACACACTAAATATTTTCTTAAATATTTTGGATAATTAAACTTTTTTTCAGCCATTAATTATATGACACACTAAATATTTTCTTAAATATTTTGGATAATTAAACTTTTTTTCAGCCATTAATTATATGAAACACTACCATTCAAATGTTTGGGTTTAGTAAGATTTCTTCTATTTTTTTTTTAAATAAATGAATGATTTTATTTTGAATGAATACTTATAACATTGATAACAGAAGAAATGTTGTTTGAGCACCAAATCACAAAAGATTTCTCAAGGTTTATATGACACTGGAGACTGGAGCAATCAGCTTTGCTTTCACAGGAATACATTTTAAAATCTATTAAAACAGAAAATAGTTATTTTTAATTGTAATACTATTTCACAATATTATCATTTAAAGTATTTTAATCAAAAACAAACGCAGCTTTAGTGAGCATAAGAAACTTTCAAAAATATTAAAAACTCTTAC
Source organism: Sinocyclocheilus grahami (assembly GCF_001515645.1). Taxonomy (NCBI): domain Eukaryota; kingdom Metazoa; phylum Chordata; class Actinopteri; order Cypriniformes; family Cyprinidae; genus Sinocyclocheilus; species Sinocyclocheilus grahami. The sequence continues at coordinate 611,119 of NW_015505730.1, forward strand.
CAACCCCAAAAGTTACTCCAAAGCTTTATTAAATTTATATTAAACAAAATGATAAATAAAACATTCAAATAAATGGCCTGCCAGCATATCTATTCTGTGTTTGATAGCCCGCCAGTATCCCAGCATCCCTTAACACATTACCTGTGGACAATCCAAGGCCAGAACCCCGTCTCACCCCTGGATCACAGTCAGCAGCTGTTTTTAAAAATAATGCCTTCCTCTCTCCATCTGTTTCCTACTACTTCACTAAGATTAAAGGATGCTGTATATTTCTGAGACATTTCTCTTAAATAAACTGCTAAGATGTACTATGTGCCAAGTGTGGATATCCCCAGTTAGCAAAGCAACCCTCTGGAGGCAAGAAGTCCATCTGTTAGTAAAGAAGAGACCTACTTTCCTAAAGCGAAACACTCCAATCGGACTGATGATCCTTTGGCAACATGGAACATTTTTTCAAACTGGACTTCAATCTTTGGCTCATACTCCCCCATCACAGCTGGAAAATGAGGATGGACAAACATGAGTCTTTTAGGGTAAAACCAATGCACTTCAGTTCAAATATGATTATACTTTTTTCTTTTGACAATATTTTTTCATGTCTTGTCATATTCATTAGCTTTAGTCCATTTGACTCATAACTACACTTTTATACTTAGTAGACAAAAATATAATTTTGATAAATAGATAGATTAAAACAAATAGATAACTGAATAAAATGAAAACAGATAAAAAGGTAAATAAGTGACTTTTCTGAAACTTTCTGAAAATGTTAATAAATATCCTATATATGTTTAAATATAATTTTAGCACACAAAATACTTGTTAAAGTTAATAAAAAAATAACAAAAATAAACCTGACCAAACTTATATTATGAAAAAAGGCATACATTATGAAAGACATTATTTTAAACATTTATCACATATATAAAACAGATACTCATAACATAACATGTGAAAACAGTGTTTTATTAGGTAAATTGTGAATTTTTAAATAAAAATACACGCTAAAATAATTTAAAGATTTATATTAAAAAGAAAAAAAGCATTGCTTTGCCAACGAGACTGTCTTAGTCAACCAGCTTTAGATAAAGATCCTGACAGTTTTGGCTATGCTGGTCGACTTGCACCAACTAGAAAATCATGTAAATTTATGCTGGCCTAAAATGTCTTTTTTTTCAGCAGGGAACGTAGATCAAACACAAGGAAAAGTAAGAAATAAGAATTAGTAAAGTAGTAAGAGCTCAGCAGTGGTCTTGCGCCCAAAATATTCATAGATAAAAATATTCAATATTCACATGAACTCAAAATATTCAAAACCTCTCCGCCCTACTTCATATACCTTGTCTGGGTGAATATTAAACAGACACTAATGACTGGTGATGTTGAGCCTCCCGGGGTATACGTGTATGTGTGTGAGGATGGAAGTCTTCTTTCTTAATGCAGAATTTTTTCTCCTTCCCTCACTCTCTCTCTCTCTCTCTCTCTCTCTCTCACACACACACACACACACAGTTGGCTGAGCTAGGCTCAGAGTCTATGAATACACAAATGCTACATCTCTGAGTGGCAGCAAAGCAAACACAGTCATGCTCAAATCTACTGATTCATCACTGTTAGCAGTTCCTCCAGGCTACTCACCGTCCCGACGTAGCACCACTGGAGTTGGGGAACTGTAGACTGTCGTATTGGTCATCACATTCCTTACCACACACGTGTAGTTGCCCACGTCTGACGTCTCAACTTTTGCAATATACAAGTTTCCAGTCCTCTGGGACACAAATCGTCGGTTGTCCCCAACAACAATGCTGGGGCGGCCATTAAATATCCAGGAGTATCTGATTTCTGAGGAGAAACATTGTCAGATGACAGTACTAAATTTTTTTGCCAACTATAGATATATATATAGTCATCGATATATAGACAACATGCTGCATGCCCTACTTAGTGTATAGCTTGATGTATTATGAAATAGAAAATTTGTTTTTATTAAATTCAACCATTTGTGGATGAAATTTAGATGAGTATGTTCTCAGCTTGTAAGAGCTCAGCTGTGGGAAGGGAGTTTATATATAACAAGGTTAAAGAAATACAGTTTCGATTTTGACAGTCAAGCAACAGGAGCTGAAAACTAATATTATTCCATGAAAAAGGCATATTCTGGCTCTACAAACAGCTCTACAAAATTTATTCTTCATGATGTAAGATGATAACCTGTGACGCAGAAATATTACATGTGTGTGTGTGTTTGAAAATCATTCTGATATAATAAATGATAAGAGGAAGTTTTAAGACAAAATAAATAATTAAATCATTCATTTTTACTATTTATTTTCAGACAGGCAAAATACATGTATTTGTATTATGCTGGCAAATGGCATATTTCTCAAAAAGAACCCTTATACTGTCAAAATAATTAAAACGGCCATCAAAACAACTTTCAATTTTCCACCACAAAATGTCCAACGCTTTGGTTTATGACATCTTCGTGAAAACAAATACTGAAATCAAAATCTGGAAAAATATTAATTTATTATACATTGCTGTTTGCCTTCATTTTGAAGAGTTCGGCCTAAATTAGAGTATTTTGATCAATCAAATTTTCTCTCTCTCTCTCTCTCTCTCTCTCTAAAACTATAGAAGTTATGTGAATATTTTTTAATGATACAAGATTTTAAAGGCTTAATTAACACAACCCTGAACTGATTTGAGGTATCTACACTTACTGTTGTAATTAGTCATCTACAATAATAAATAAAGAAGAAAAGTAACAGTTTGTGCTTATTTTAATTAGAATTATATTTACAGAAAAATATAGCATCATGGTTCAGCAAATTTGTTTTATAATCAACCCATAGCAAATGAATGGGTTTTCGATGTAATTATTTTGTGACGTAAGCTCCTTTTGTAATAGCCTTCATAATTTTTCTTCTATCTCCATTCATTCATGTCACCTCTCACTCTTTCTTAATGAGACGGGAATATAGGAAGACCGTGCAGCAAGGCCTGTGGTATGAAATGAAGTATGAAAGTATCAAATTAAGCAGCGTTTATTAGAGTGCAGACAGCAGGTTAGAGTGGCTGAAATGTGGATTGATAAGGGCTATTTAAGGTCCAAAAGCATATCTAAGAGTGTACAGCAGCACTGAGGAAAAAGAACCATTTGGCTTCAAGACAGAAAAAGGTGAATTAAAACCATCATAAATGGAGTGGTGACAAGGTGAGGGACCTCTCATCATTACTGGGCACTGTGCTCAAGGCTTTTGGTCTCTTAGGAAACAAATTCACAGCCACTATAATCTGAAATCATGTGACAGAGCAGACCAATGAACACGGCTATTTATGAGTAAAAAGAGGTGACAGTTTTTTCCATTACTGTACAGTAATGGAGAGCTGTCACTGAAATTCACAAGGTTCAGTTCAATGTTCTAGAAAACAACCAACAGTAATTTAACATCAAAATAATACTAAAGTAACAATCAACCAAAATTACCTATTATTGTGCACCTTATTCAAAAAAAGAAAAAAAAGAAAGAAATGTAGAAATGTAACATATACACACATACACAGACAAATTAAAATTTAGTTTTTTTTTTTTTAAATGTAATATTACTATTTTAAATAACTGCTGTTCTTTTGAATTTCCTGTTCATCAAAGAATCCTGAAAAAAAGTGGTTTCCACAAAAATATTAAGCATTATTAATAATCCTTAATATTATTATTATTTCCCCTGAATTTAAATTCTTATTCTCCAATGAAAGGTTAGATTTTTGTGAATTTTTTTAAATAAAAGATCATAGCCTTCTTTGATCATATTTACGAAGGGTACCAACAATTCTGACCATTTGTGTATATATATATATATATATATATATATATATACTAAATATTTATATATTTACTAAATATAATATATGTAATTGTGAGAAAATAAAAAAAATGACATTTTTTACAATTTCACTGTTGCACCAAGGTGGGGGAAAAAGGTAATTCCCACAAGCAAAATGTCTGATTTCAAATCGCACACTTCCAGGTGGTTTTTCACCAGCCAAGCAACTGCCATTGAGATCAGCAGGAATGCTAACGGATAGCTCTCCCCAGGTAATATATAGACCTCCATAGTTTCACCCCTGATAAAAACCACTTCCAGGACTGAGCTGCGGTATCTAGCCATTGTATAAATTCCCAAGAAGCATTATCCATATGAAAGAGCCTCGGATTACGGAATGTGGCAAAACAGTCAAGAGTGGTGTGGCGGGAGAACAAGGGAAGGAAAATAGAAGATGGAGGGTGGTGGCGGGGAAGGTGTGGGTCACTTAAGACCATTGATTTGACTGGAAATGTGGTGGAATGACAGAACGGTGGTGCGGTGGCGTGAAATTGCACCTCTGGTGCATGTGTGTGTGGCTCTTTGAGGGGCTGCTAATCAGCTGTACACAGACACAGAAGAGGTGCACAGCTGGAACGGAGGATAAAGAGACACGTCGCTTTAAACCAGCCACCGCATGCCTTTATTACCTTTCAACAGAAGGCCAATGCTTAAGAACATAACCTTTCCAAATGACCACAAGGGCACAAGTGCCATTAGGAAGGAGGAGGGCTTAATGCCAAGAGGTTGGTGCATGAATGCAAGAACGCCAGCTCCAGAGTGAGCCATTGTGCTCCGGTCATTTGAAAGCTTGATTTGCTCACAATATGAGATGATTAAGATACAATCTGAACCAACATGTACCATACATACTAAGTGAGCAGAGTGGAGAGAGGTTTGCTCCTTGCAGTCAATTCCTGACCTTGGATTTGCTTAGCATTATTCTACAGGCTAAACACAAAGCTTGAATTGATAAAAAATGTGCCGTGGAAAGAGGTCAATGGGTTTTGCGAACAATTGTCACTCTTGCTTTGTATGAAAGGCTCTATTCATACAAAGCTAAATGGAAGAGTAGTGATATCTTTAAAGAAGAGCGGCTTGTGTATTTGTATGCAAAAAAAAAATGAAGATGCACATAATAAATAACATTCAGATTCATACAGAATACAATAAAATGTACCTCCGAAGTGGGGCGGCGGACCGCACAGGAGCACAACAGCCTGTCCTTCTCTCACTAATACTGGACTTCTGCCCTTGCTGCTGAAATTCTGCAGGTCTGCGGAAACAAAATAATAGGATCGCCGTTACTTTTCATTAAAGGCACTGTCATCGCTCTGACGTGCAACAGATGACTCCCAGAGCAGGGACCTTTAGAAATGCCACTCTATAGCACAGGAAGGGACAGGCAAAAATGACATCCCACACTGGGCTAAAGTTGTGGTGTTTATTCAAATATCAGCTATCCAGCCTCATGAATGTATGCCTGTGTGAAATAAGTTGTGTTTTGTGCAAATAAAACACACACCACAAAAAAAAATATTAAAATTTAGTGAGGTTTATGCTTAAAGCAAGAAGAAAAAATGTTGAATGAGGTAAGAATTTGCAAGTGGGGTAAAAAAAGAAGAGAAAAGAAAATATTTTTATACTTAGATGTATAAAATTCCACTTAGACATTCTAACTTGCAGACTAAAGTGATGATTTCTGTAGACATGTGGTTGTCATGATAACTATGTTAACTGCATTTTGTCAGATCTATATTTTATAAATTAGCAAAGAACAAAGTTCTTTGAAAAGGCTTCAATTCCCTGTATATTTTGCATGCAATATAAGTTGCTTTGGATAAAAGTGTTTCCAAAATGCATGAACACGAAAAAGAAGAAGAAATACAAACACATAATGAAAAACTTTCCTCATTATAGGTTAAGAAATAAAATGTATTTTTCAAGACTTCAGAACTGATGGCTATGTGAGAAGGTAAATCATTGAGAAAATGCTTTTTCCCACTCTGTAAATGCCAATTTTGCCAGTGAAGCACCACCAATTAGCCCTACAACAATTTCCTGCATCACTCAAGACCTGAAAAGACACATCTACTTGTGAAATTTCAAATGAACAATGTGTTTTTTAGATGTACGCACAATATGAACGAGGCAGACTTGCTGTGTTATGATTATCTCTTGATTTAAGTCTTTTTTTCAATTTTCCATGACAGGCTGCATTTTAGTTAGGCACCATTGGACATCTCCTGATAAGATAGGAAAATTTAGTTGTCAGTTTAAAAGACTGCTACACCCAGGGAAAGAAAGTATATCTTACCCACTAATAGACCAAATGACAACATGAAATATGAAAGACAACACAGTGGCCATTTTTACATATTATACATTTAAAGCTTCCAAAGGATACATATACATTACAGACAGTGTAGTCAATGTATTAGTAATCAAGAGTGGCGGAGACTGTGAGATGCTATTTTCAAATGTTCACATATACAAAACATATGGTTTAATACGCACTTACATGCAAATTCCACTTTAGCCTCTCGGCTCAGGATGGTTCCAAATGCATTAGTGGCGATACACTGGTAAACACCGCCATGCTTAGTTGCCTGAGGGTCATTGATCAAAAGGTTTCCCTCAACAAGGCTGTAGTTGAAGTCCATGCCAATATCAAGATCTTTCCCGTTGAATTTCCACCTAAATATGAAAACAGGTGGAATGGGCACAGGTTAATGATGATGAGAAGAAGATATGCAAGCATTAAAAATGTATAAATACTTTCTGTGGAATATATTTGTAACAATGTTATCATTCAAAAAATGTAAACAAAAAAATTTGCCAATTTTAAATTTCATTTAAATAAAATACAAAAACCTAAACTAAAAGAAAAAGAAAAAGAAAATGAGTTGCCAAGGCTACTAAAAGTTGGTGGCCTTGCCCTTGGCAAATAACTGAAATACAAAGTTATTAAAATTACTGAAATACTAAAATTACTAAAACTGATATAAAAATGAATAAAACTATATATTAAAAAATCTGTAATATTCATCAATAATATTAAAATAACACTGTTTAAAAGTCTGACACTAGTGACAAAATGTTCAATTATAATTTTTATTTTATAATTTACTAGTATTTACAATTTCAGAGTCAAAAGCTTAACTAAAAAATTTAATAATCATCATAATTTCTTGTTAAAAATAAATTTATTTATTCAAACGATCTAATATTGTTCTAAAGAGCAAATAAAACCTGTCAATGTCAGTTAGCAACAAATGGAGAATCTTCAATATATGATGTTCAAATTGTACATTTCATTCCATTTTTTATTGTTGTTAATGTTTTCAAAGTCTTGAAATTCTGTTTAATTCCAGGCATAAATGAGAGAGAGAAACACACACACACACACACACACACACACACACACACACACACACACACACACACACACAAATAAACAAAAAATAACAAAAAGTTTTTTTTCCATATGGTCTCAGACTTTTGTATTGAGAAGATATTTAGGTAAACTGTCGTACTTGTAATGTGGTGCTGGACTTCCCTTGGCTTTGCAGTTAATGAATATCTTGTTGTCCTCTGCGCTTAACGGGAAAACACTGTCACTGGGCTCTTGGGTGAACACTGGGCCATGTCGAATAATTCTCTCTAGAAGAAAAAACAAGAAGACTTTTGAGAAGCTCATAATCCACAATCTGGAACATGAATCTAGATCATAAAACAGGTGTGAACACATCAGGTCCACATTATGTCTAATGTGCACTATTCGTTTATTTTATTTTCAGAAACTTCCAACACTGAGCTCATTAGATCTGCAACGTAAACACGTGCCAGAGGAACAGCTTTCAGTTCCCCTCTTGTAGCAGAAACCGTATCAACATGACGTCCTTCTTTTGGCAGGCCCGTAACACGCATGGCAGTGGCTAGGTCTGTTGTTTCGGTTGACTGCTGCCAAGACACCAATCCACCTCCCTAATTACCCCATGTTGTGGTAATTACTCCAGTGAAATGTATAATTTCTTAAATTAATAAACAAGCTCTCAGAAACATGTATGCCTCTCCACAGAGAAAGGAATTGTGCTTTTTTCCCCCCCTCAATAAAACTCACCTGTAATTTTTTCCCTGCTCTCTCTGAGTGAATGACATTCATTTTTACAGGTCCCTAACCTTGACAAGGACAAAAAAAAAGGTACTCTCCCGCATCATCAAGCTAATGGAAGTGTCCGGGCGTATTTGCCTGGGGTGAACCCCTGTCTCCTCACGCTGTGGGAGATGCTACCTTTTTTCACTTTCCCTTTTGTGTGTCCTTTGAACAATGGGAATTAATGAAGCATTTAGAGCGAGGAGTAGCACACTTACAGTAGTCCACATTTAGCCGTCATTTACGAAGGGGACACGTCCCCATCACTTTTTGTCATGGATGATTTTGCTCCCACCCATTTATGGAATTTACAACAGGGATGAATAAAATACAAAGAAGCATCAACAGTTCTTTAGCAGGACTGTTCATTCCAAGCACACTGGGGAAATGAAAAAAAAAAGGAAAATGTACTGGTAATTTTCTGCCAGGACATTATCCAGTAATTTTACGGACATTTCCATTAACCCTAAAACACAACGTAATGAAGTGCAAAATTCAAAATACAGCAAAAACACCTGTAAAAAGTCAATATGGAAAATTCCTTCATAAATATTATTTTTATGTTTTTTTTTGTTGTTTACAGTTAATTAGAATGTGTACCCACTCCTTATATGCACAACTGTTCAAAAGTTTGGGGTCAGTTTGACTTTTTTCTTTTAATAAATTATTTATTTATATTTTTATTCAGCAAGGATACTATCAAAAGTGATAGTAAAGACAAAAACATGTTCTAAAAAAAAAATCAAACAAATGCTGTTTTTTTTCAATATGATCGTTTTCAACTGTGATAATGATAAGAAATGTTACCAAATCAGCATAATAGAAGGATTTCTGAAAGATCATGTGACATTAATGACAACTGAAAAATCAGCTTTGACATAACATGAATAAAACAGAATTGTTTTAAATTGTATAAATATTTCACAAAATAACTTTTTTACTGTGTTTTTGATCAAAAACATCTAAAAAAACCTTTGAGCAGTAATGCACATTATACATTTTGGTTTATTTACATAATAATAATACTAATAATACTAATAAATTCCACAAGTTGAAGTGAATTGGTTTGACAAGAATGACAGTTCCACTGTGTAATCCACTGTGAAATCATTGCGTAAATGAATTTGTACATTTTATTTCTAATCGTAATGTTATTAAAGTTATTAATAATTTACTTACACTTACAATGAATCAAATTTCCAGCAGGGATTCTTTAAAATGAGGGCAGCCAACCTAGTTTAATAACTTCCTATGCTTATTATTATAACCGCATCCTTATAGATCCATTCATTGTTTAAATATTAACTACATTCATTTTCAGTATCTGAATGTTAAATAACTATTTCACTTTTGGTAGATCACTATTATGCTTTCCCTCAGTATAACCTATTTTCTTAAATGAGAATGATTTCTGAATATGTGTAGGCTACATGAAATTTATTTATTTCCTGACGCTACTACCAATTATCTTCAAGAGATCTAATCAACTTCTACACAGACAGGAAATTTACTGCAGTTAATTACCGCACAGCTTGTCAGTGTTTCATCAGCACTGTGACTGAAAATAAAAAAGACAAAAATCTTAAAGTCTGCCTTCAAAGCTACGATATGGCAGGCTGTTAGATATGTGGGTTTGGTCTCCTCAGGTCCTCCTTGCTGAATAGCTGCTGCCCTTCCATCTGAGGCTGTCTGGCCTCTGCACTTCCTTCTCTCCAGCTAAGCTTTCTGAATATCAAGCTGTGCAATCAAAAGAGCACCTGTGGCTTGAATGCAAATGCCCATTTGAGTTGGCACAGTTACTGTAGCACAACAACGGCAATAACTGGAGCACTGAGTGGGGGACATTGGTTCGTTTAAATAGGGCACCTGCCTCTTCAGACGGCCTCTTCCTTACAGCGCTGCAGTATGTGCTGAGAGTTGCATGAATCATTGGAGAAATAATATGCACTTTTTAATGGAAACTTTAAAAGACTTTTGAAAAACTTCACTGCTGACAGGGTCTGATTATGCACATGGAGAGTTTTAGTGCATTTCTATAAGTAGCTGTACGTAATATCAATAACTATTTCGATATTAATAGTCTTCAACTCAAAGTGGTGGGTCACGGGTTTGTTCTAATTATGTGGGGAAAACAATGCAATTAATATAATGAAACAAAATATAATGGTGCAATATACAGTACATAGCAAAATAAACAAGTTTTAAAAATACAAAAAATATTTATAATATCTATTTAATTTTATTTTATATATGAATTATTCAATAAAATAATAGTAATGATAATAATAAATATACAAAAACAACTCAAAAGAAAACAGACAGCAAAAAACCCAATCCTTACAAGAATTTTGTCAAATTTTTCAAATCCTTGAAACAAGATAAATTTACCTGAGAGGCAACATTGCATAAAATGTTAAGATTATTTATAATAATAATAATAATTTTTTTTTCAGAGAATCTATCTTTAATAAGAGTATATTTCTTTTTTTCTTACTGCACTGGCAGATTTTTTTCACTTGTTTTAAGCATAACTATGTAAAAAAAATAAGTAAAGAAAAGAAAAGAAAAATAAAAGTGAAGAAAAAACTGCCAGCGCAGTAAGACTAAATATATTTAAATTCACAGTGCAATCTATGAAAGTGAAAATTATTATGCAATGTTGCTTCTTAAATACATTTATATACTGTAAAACAAGTTAAAAAATACTAACTTAATAAATGTAAAAATGTCGGACTTCTGTAGGATTGAAAAATAATGTTGGGTTGCCGCTCAATGCCCAATATAACATCAAAACTAAACTGCTTTAGAACATTCTTCAAAGCTACATAAACATGAATACATTTTCCAATGCTAGTCTGTTATGAACAAGCAAAGTGTGCCAAAATAAGTAGGGTGAAGTTCTTGCTGAAGAGAAAAATCAAAAAACTGTGTCAAGACAAATGTCCTGCTGGGGCAACCACAAGAGCTTGTTCCCAGCATGCATCTGTCTCTAGAGGAATGAGAGAATGATTAGACAGAGGCATGAAAAGCCACTCTCTCTGCTGAAGTGGGGACTATGCAGAACAGGTGAGCTATCAAAGGCAAGTCAGGGGATATCGTACCTGCTAGGCAGCTCTTGAGTGACAGCAGGATTAAGAGTTCCCATGGCAACAACATCTTCATCTTCCAAGGTCACAGAATCTCTTTTATTTCCATTCAATTGCAAGAGGAGCAAGTCGTGTTCTTCCTATGTAAAGTCAGCTTTGTTAGTTGAGGAATGTGCAAGGGACAGGGTGAGAGGGAGAAAGAGAGAAAGAAAAAAAAGATTAGAAAACAAAACAACACAAGCAAGAGAAGCTGTAACTTCAGATAAACCAGTGAAATATTAATAATTCATTCATCTAAATAAAGACAGACAGGATCCTATGCCTATGGGCCTGTTCACAGCTGATCAACTGCAGTCTGGATACCAAGCCTACCCTCAATATATCTCTCAGGAGTAGAGGGAATCGGAGAGAGAGAGAGATAGACAGACCTGGGAAGAGCGAGGGCCTAAGAGATATATGAAAAAATCCTTAGTGGCTTACGGCAGCAAAACCTCGACACATATTCAGCTGCCAAAGGCAATGTTTGGATTGTACTAAAAGTATTGGTTCTACACACTTACACTGGGAAAAATGTGTGTGATACATTTACAAACCTGCAAACATATTTCATTTTCAGCACGGCGTATCTCAGGAACAGGATTATGATTCGATAGGGGAGGTGATACACTTTGAAAGGGCAGTGAATATGATAGAGGAGTAAGCCATACGGCGTCAGCCCTCCCTCTTTTCGAGACAGCGGCGTGCAATTCATCCACCTCACAGGAATTCAATACTCTTTAAAGCACATCAGAGTTGTCGAATACACACTTTAATTTATGAGGGTCAAGATCGTCGCGTTGGCTTTTACAAATATGGGCCCTGGTGGGACGTGTGGTTTAAGTGTCAAACTGTAACAAATGTCTAGCAAATGAGCATAATATTCTTGACATTTCTGAGTGCAGAACAGCTTGTGGTTTATGAGCGATATAGGAACACTAGGGGCATCACATTTCGAATAAGCCTTGAAAGTCACCGTGATATATAACATGTGTAACATTCAGACAATTCTTCATTTTCTGATACCAACCCTGGTTTAGTCAGAATTGCTTTGAAGCATCAAAACTGTTTTAAAGCATCAACTCTGACTTGAAACATCATTGTTTTGTAAAGAATCAGCATTGTTTTAAAGCATCACATTTGTTTGGAAATATCAGTATTTCTTTGAAGTAGTCTTTTTTAAATAATATTGTTTTGAAGCATCATCACTTCTTACAAGTGTCAGTATCATTTAGACGTTTCAGTAGTTTTGAAGCATCAAATCTGTTTGCAACATCAGTTGTTTTGTAGCATCAGATCTGTTTTAATTTATCACTGTTGTTTTGAAGCCACTATAATTGCTTTAAAGCATCAACATTGTTTTGAAACATCAGTATTATTGTGAAACAATCAACATTTAAGACACCAGAATTGCTTAGAAGCCTCAGATCTGTTTTGAAACAGTAATGCACTGAATTAGCAACACTGTATTGAAGCATCATTATATATTCAGAATGGTTTTGAATAATCAGAATTGCTTTAAAATGTCAACATTTTGAATCATCTTTTTAAAAATCATCAGTTCTATTTTGAATTATCACTGTTGTTTTGAGCCATCAGAATTGCTTTAAAGTGTCAATATTTCTTTGAAGCATTAAGCTGTATTGCTTTGAAGCATCAACACTGTATTTAAACTAATATTGTTTATTCAGAATTATTTTAAATCATCAGTATTGCTTAAAAGCATCGATATTTTTGAAACATCACTATTTGTGGAAGAATCAGATCTGTTTTGAATTATCACTGTTGTGATGCGCTATTGGAATTGTTTAGAAGCATCAAATCTGTTTGAAACAAAATTGCTTTGAAGCGTCAGACTATTTAGAAGTGTCAGGTCCATTTTGAAGTACTGTACTGAATATCCTTTCAAAGTAACATTGTATTTCTAAATAATCAACATATGAAACACCAGTATGGTCTTTGTGTGTCAGTATTGTTCTTTAACCCATTCAACTAACTTCTTTGATCCACCATTGCTATCAGAGAGCAGCTCAGTCATTGGGCAGAAAATGAAAAGACTTGACCATGGAAGGAAAAAAATGAGAGCAGATCAGGTCTGAGATGGGGGGAGAGATTAGATTAGACGAGATTGATTATGTTCCTGTTTTATCTACTCTAAGGGACCACGAGCTCTGACCTTCAAGTCCTTCGTCATTTCAGTCATCTCTATCGATTTGGTTTCCATTCTTTTAACCTCCTGCCTCCTTTGTTTGTCATTCTGCTCCTGCAGCCCGCTATGAGCCTCAATCAAGTCTGGGAGGAGAGGTCAATAGCCGGATATTTGTTTGATGTCTTTCCTTATGAGATGCATGAGGGTGATCTATAACCGGTGAGCATGCGAAACAGAGGATGAAGCTATAGCTGCACGATGGGGGAAGAACTTAATTTGACCTGCACATTTGATTCCCTGCATGCTACCTGTTTTTGTACTTCTTCAGATCAATTCATTCAATCCTACTTCCCTGCACCGCCGTCCTTTGAGGTGTGTTTAATACGCTTGTATTAGATAACTGATATACATGCTGCTCTACTGTATCATAATTTAAAAAGAGGGTAAAAGTTTATATATATAGTTTATAAATGACACCTATTTTAAGACACACGAAAAAATGGTTGAATATCCACCAGCGTTAATACATGTCCTTATGTAAAAAAAGGTCCCTGGGGGAATACAACATTAATGACTCTAAAAATGTTGTCCTTGGATGTACCAAGAACCATGTGCCATTTGTAAAACAATCGAGTTGGTGGACTTCTGGGACAGCTAGTAAGACCATTATAATCTATTTCCACAGGATGTCTAACAAGCCCTGTAAGGCTCAAGTCATTAATGTGGCATGTTGAGCAAAAATGATCAATG
>NW_015505730.1:627686-634329 GCF_001515645.1 Sinocyclocheilus grahami
GAATTATTCAAGAAAATAATAGTAATGATAATAATAAATATACAAAAACAACTCAAAAGAAAACAGACAGCAAAAAACCCAATCCTTACAAGAATTTTGTCAAATTTTTCAAATCCTTGAAACAAGATAAATTTACCTGAGAGGCAACATTGCATAAAATGTTAAGATTATTTATAATAATAATAATAATTTTTTTTTCAGAGAATCTATCTTTAATAAGAGTATATTTCTTTTTTTCTTACTGCACTGGCAGATTTTTTTCACTTGTTTTAAGCATAACTATGTAAAAAAAATAAGTAAAGAAAAGAAAAGAAAAATAAAAGTGAAGAAAAAACTGCCAGCGCAGTAAGACTAAATATATTTAAATTCACAGTGCAATCTATGAAAGTGAAAATTATTATGCAATGCTGCTTCTTAAATAAATTGTACGCATTTTATATACTGTAAAACAAGTAAAAAAAATATTTATTTATGCAATATTAATAAGGTCAAAATGTCTGATTTTAACGGCATTTTGTATGAAATTATAAAATAAAAAGTAAAAACAAAAAATAAAAAAAATAATGTTGGGTTGCCACTCAATACCCCATATAAAATGAAAACTAAACTGCTTTAGAACATTCTTCAAAGCTACATAAACATGAATAACGTTTCCAATGCTGGTCTGTTATGAACAAGCAAAGCATGCCAAAGTAAGTTGGGTGAAGTTCTTGCTGAAGAGAAAAATCAGAAACTGTGTCAAGACAAATGTCCTGCTGGGGCAACCACAAGAGCTTGTTCCCAGCATGCATCTGTCTCTAGAGGAATGAGAGAATGATTAGACAGAGGCATGAAAAGCCACTCTCTCTGCTGAAGTGGGGACTATGCAGAACAGGTGAGCTATCAAAGACAAGTCGGAGGTTATTGTACCTGCAAGGCAGCTCTTGAGTGACAGCAGGATTAAGAGTTCCCATGGCAACAACATCTTCATCTTCCAAGGTCACAGAGTCTCTTTTATTTCCATTCAACTGCAAGAGGAGCAAGTCGTGTTCTTCCTATATAAAGTCAGCTTTGTTAGCTGCGAAATGAGCAAGGGACAGAGCGAGAGGGAGAAAGAGAGAGAGACAAAAAATGATTTAAAAAAACCCCACAACAAGCAAGAGGAGCTGTAACTTCAGATAAACCAGTGAAATATTAATAATTCATTCATCTAAATAAAGACAGACAGGATCCTATGCCTATGGGCCTGTTCACAGCTGATCAACTGCAGTCTGGATACCAAGCCTACCCTCAATATATCTCTCAGGAGTAGAGGGAATCGGAGAGAGAGAGAGATAGACAGACCTGGGAAGAGCGAGGGCCTAAGAGATATATGAAAAAATCCTTAGTGGCTTACGGCAGCAAAACCTCGACACATATTCAGCTGCCAAAGGCAATGTTTGGATTGTACTAAATGTATTGGGTCTACACACTTACACTGGGAAAAATGTGTGTGATACATTTACAAACCTGCAAACATATTTCATTTTCAGCACGGCGTATCTCAGGAACAGGATTATGATTCGATAGGGGAGGTGATACACTTTGAAAGGGCAGTGAATATGATAGAGGAGTAAGCCATACGGCGTCAGCCCTCCCTCTTTTCGAGACAGCGGCGTGCAATTCATCCACCTCACAGGAATTCAATACTCTTTAAAGCACATCAGAGTTGTCGAATACACACTTTAATTTATGAGGGTCAAGATCGTCGCGTTGGCTTTTACAAATATGGGCCCTGGTGGGACGTGTGGTTTAAGTGTCAAACTGTAACAAATGTCTAGCAAATGAGCATAATATTCTTGACATTTCTGAGTGCAGAACAGCTTGTGGTTTATGAGCGATATAGGAACACTAGGGGCATCACATTTCGAATAAGCCTTGAAAGTCACCGTGATATATAACATGTGTAACATTCAGACAATTCTTCATTTTCTGATACCAACCCTGGTTTAGTCAGAATTGCTTTGAAGCATCAAAACTGTTTTAAAGCATCAACTCTGACTTGAAACATCATTGTTTTGTAAAGAATCAGCATTGTTTTAAAGCATCACATTTGTTTGGAAATATCAGTATTTCTTTGAAGTAGTCTTTTTTAAATAATATTGTTTTGAAGCATCATCACTTCTTACAAGTGTCAGTATCATTTAGACGTTTCAGTAGTTTTGAAGCATCAAATCTGTTTGCAACATCAGTTGTTTTGTAGCATCAGATCTGTTTTAATTTATCACTGTTGTTTTGAAGCCACTATAATTGCTTTAAAGCATCAACATTGTTTTGAAACATCAGTATTATTGTGAAACAATCAACATTTAAGACACCAGAATTGCTTAGAAGCCTCAGATCTGTTTTGAAACAGTAATGCACTGAATTAGCAACACTGTATTGAAGCATCATTATATATTCAGAATGGTTTTGAATAATCAGAATTGCTTTAAAATGTCAACATTTTGAATCATCTTTTTAAAAATCATCAGTTCTATTTTGAATTATCACTGTTGTTTTGAGCCATCAGAATTGCTTTAAAGTGTCAATATTTCTTTGAAGCATTAAGCTGTATTGCTTTGAAGCATCAACACTGTATTTAAACTAATATTGTTTATTCAGAATTATTTTAAATCATCAGTATTGCTTAAAAGCATCGATATTTTTGAAACATCACTATTTGTGGAAGAATCAGATCTGTTTTGAATTATCACTGTTGTGATGCGCTATTGGAATTGTTTAGAAGCATCAAATCTGTTTGAAACAAAATTGCTTTGAAGCGTCAGACTATTTAGAAGTGTCAGGTCCATTTTGAAGTACTGTACTGAATATCCTTTCAAAGTAACATTGTATTTCTAAATAATCAACATATGAAACACCAGTATGGTCTTTGTGTGTCAGTATTGTTCTTTAACCCATTCAACTAACTTCTTTGATCCACCATTGCTATCAGAGAGCAGCTCAGTCATTGGGCAGAAAATGAAAAGACTTGACCATGGAAGGAAAAAAATGAGAGCAGATCAGGTCTGAGATGGGGGGAGAGATTAGATTAGACGAGATTGATTATGTTCCTGTTTTATCTACTCTAAGGGACCACGAGCTCTGACCTTCAAGTCCTTCGTCATTTCAGTCATCTCTATCGATTTGGTTTCCATTCTTTTAACCTCCTGCCTCCTTTGTTTGTCATTCTGCTCCTGCAGCCCGCTATGAGCCTCAATCAAGTCTGGGAGGAGAGGTCAATAGCCGGATATTTGTTTGATGTCTTTCCTTATGAGATGCATGAGGGTGATCTATACCGTCAAAGCAGGAACAATCTTTTAACTTTATATATCAACACAATATCAACCCTCTACATTGCGTGTAAATCACTCGCATATGCGACTAAATCTTAACTCTGGGCGACTAAATGAGTCTAATATTAGCCTATGGCTAATCAATTATCAGATTTTACTCGCCAGTGTGAAACAAAAAAAATTACTAGCCAATGGCGATTCAATTGCCAAGGTGTCTGTAGATGGTTGAATATAATGTCATAGGTGGGGTGACCGGAAGTATAAAAGGGCACCTGCTGAATACATCATCCACTTAGCTGTCTGAAGGAGACGTAAACAGGCAGGCCGAAGGCATGGCGAGGGGGCGCAGCATCTCATTCCCTCTTGGGGAACCATGGTTACATGCGTAACCCGAGACGTTCCCCTTCTAGGGAACTCCACGTTGAGCCCCCTAGGGGGCACATTTGGGAACGAAATCCAACCATGCCGTGCCGAGCACCAAGGAAGCGACAGATGTACACCAAGCCTTTCCTCAGAAAGAGGCCATGCCACTGCACCACAGGCCACTCACACAACTTGGCAGAAATGGGGAACTTGATTAGATCAAGAGGAACATCCCACCCACGTTAAGAGCACAACTATCCTCAGATAGCTATGCTATGTGAGTCATATAAGCCTGGATACACAAGACCACTGAAGAGACTAACTAGAAAGCCTCTAGAAGAGCTCAAAGATAGCTACTTAAATCCCAGTAAGGAGAAATAGCTGCTGAGCTAGAACACAGCTATCCTCAGATAGCTATGTCCTAAATGTCTTATAAAGGCTTGTATAGCCATACACAGCTAGCCTAGATAGCCAGGCAAAACCGTCCTGCAAAGCTGCCCAGGCCACAGAGAGTGGGTTATCTACTTACAACCCTAGCAGGGGAGATATCACTGTCTAGGCAAGGGCTCAAGGAGACCAGTACGTAAAACCCTAAGAAGGGGAGCCATCACTGAGTTAGCACATAGCTACCCTCAGATAGCTAGGTACCTAGGAAGGGGCTACCATAAGGGGGACCAACTGAGACTACCCAGACCACAGAGAGTGAGCTATCTACTTACAACCCTAGTAGGGGAGATAGCGCTGTCTAGGCAAGGGCTCAAGAGACCGCTACTTAAAACCCTAGGGAGAGGAGCAATCACTGAGCTATCACATAGCTATCCTCAGATAGCTAGGCTCTAGGAAAGGGGTCCTGCCATAACAATGGCTGTAATATAACCACCCTCAGATGGCTATACTCAGGAGGCCCCCAATCCAGTCCCACGATAGGCTAGCGTAGCACCGTGTCATTGACCAGGAGCTCACAAGATGGAGATCCGGGCCATCAGTAAATTATTCTCTAAGAGCGAACACATAAACATCATTAGTCCGACATCAAAGCCTGATGTAAGCTGTGGCCAAAAACAATAGAGGGCTGGACACAGGTATCCTCGAACAGCAGTTCCCTCAGATAAGGCTGAAGACAGGACAAAGATTTCAGCGCTTACTTGAGAGAGCTTGTGCCAAGGGGAACCCAAGCCAGGATAGAACATAGCTGCCCTCAGACCGTCATTTTCCGGATCAAAGTAAGCTTGAGCTGGAGCATAACCATTCGCAGACGGCTACACTCTGAGCAGGGACTGCTCACTTAAAACCCTGAAGAGGGGGAGCAGTGTACTCAGTGCAAACTCACTAAGCAGGATTCAGTGGGACCGCCCACTTAAAAATACCCAGAAGCCTGGGGAGGCAGCCCACTCCTAAACCCGTCTGGCTTAATACAGGAAGGAACATTTCCCATAACCACTCTAGGTGCTGAAACACCCTGGGAAAGAAAGCTTGCAAGCATTTCTCCACAGAGTATTAAAATATATTCATGGCCAGCGAGGCTCTCCAAACACAATCACATGCATATTAGATCTCACAGGATCAGGCTGAAATGATTCCGTGCTCACACTTCATCGTCATAACAACCCAATAGAATCTGCAGCATCTGACAACACGTTTAGAGAGGGTGTGCGGATCCAGCAGATCAAAGCGATCACCGCAAACCGGGCCGCGAAACACAAACGCTTCGTCCCGCATCCCTCGGGAATAGGAACAAACATGACTGGAGCCTAGACATCGTGACTCATCACAATGAGCACGTAACTCTGAACGAGCGTGCTTTTCGCCGAGACAAACGCGAAAGCAGAATATGCCCTAAAGAATATGCCCCAAACACGGAGGCACACATTCCCTCAGGCACTGTTCGACTCAAACGCTATACACGGGATCGATAACCCAAAAGAGCATCTTAACCCTGCGAGTCCCGCGATCCGAGTCTTGAACCGCGAGACGCAAATGCTTGTCACTCATCACTCGAGAAGAGGAACAAACGCGAATGGAGCTTCTTATTGGAGACACTCACAATGAGCGCGTTCAGAGCCCTCGAGCACTGAACTCGCAAGCTCCTGACCAAGACACAACACATAGATTGTGTGTCCTAAGCCATTAATCCCACAATTCGAGTCCTCGCCGTGCCTCGGCAGCAGCGGGACCCGAACCGCGAGACACAAATGCTTGTCACTCATCACACGAGAAGAGGGACAAATGCGAATGAAGCTTCTCATTGGAGACACTCACAATGAGCGCGTTCAGAGCCCTCGAGCACTGAACTTGCAAGCTCCTGACCAAGACACAACACATAGATTGTGTGTCCTAAGCCACTAATCCCGCGATCCGAGTCCTCGCCGTGCCTCGGCAGCAGCGGGACCCGAACCGCGAGACACAAATGCTTGTCACTCATCACACGAGAAGAGGGACAAATGCGAACGGAGCTTCTCATTGGAGACACTCACAATGAGCGCGTTCAGAGCCCTCGAGCACTGAACTCGCAAGCTCCTGACCAAGACACAACACATAGATTGTGTGTCCTAAGCCATTAATCCCACAATTCGAGTCCTCGCCGTGCCTCGGCAGCAGCGGGACCCGAACCGCGAGACACAAATGCTTGTCACTCATCACACGAGAAGAGGGACAAATGCGAATGAAGCTTCTCATTGGAGACACTCACAATGAGCGCGTTCAGAGCCCTCGAGCACTGAACTCGCAAGCTCCTGACCAAGACACAACACATAGATTGTGTGTCCTAAGCCACTAATCCCGCGATCCGAGTCCTCGCCGTGCCTCGGCAGCAGCGGGACCCGAACCGCGAGACACAAATGCTTGTCACTCATCACACGAGAAGAGGGACAAATGCGAACGGAGCTTCTCATTGGAGACACTCACAATGAGCGCGTTCAGAGCCCTCGAGCACTGAACTCGCAAGCTCCTGACCAAGACACAACACATAGATTGTGTGTCCTAAGCCA
>NW_015505730.1:636107-657585 GCF_001515645.1 Sinocyclocheilus grahami
ATAATGCTTGACTGACTGATGTTAAGAGTGTACTTTCAGATATTTAAAAAACTGTGCCATTTAACAAACATTATATATATATATATATATATATATATATATATATATATACACTGTATATAGCAGTCTGGCGAGTAAACAAAAAAAATTACTAGCCAATGGCGATTCAATTGCCAAGGTGTCTGTAGATGGTTGAATATAATGTCATAGGTGGGGTGACCGGAAGTATAAAAGGGCACCTGCTGAATACATCATCCACTTAGCTGTCTGAAGGAGACGTAAACAGGCAGGCCGAAGGCATGGCGAGGGGGCGCAGCATCTCATTCCCTCTTGGGGAACCATGGTTACATGCGTAACCCGAGACGTTCCCCTTCTAGGGAACTCCACGTTGAGCCCCCTAGGGGGCACATTTGGGAACGAAATCCAACCATGCCGTGCCGAGCACCAAGGAAGCGACAGATGTACACCAAGCCTTTCCTCAGAAAGAGGCCATGCCACTGCACCACAGGCCACTCACACAACTTGGCAGAAATGGGGAACTTGATTAGATCAAGAGGAACATCCCACCCACGTTAAGAGCACAACTATCCTCAGATAGCTATGCTATGTGAGTCATATAAGCCTGGATACACAAGACCACTGAAGAGACTAACTAGAAAGCCTCTAGAAGAGCTCAAAGATAGCTACTTAAATCCCAGTAAGGAGAAATAGCTGCTGAGCTAGAACACAGCTATCCTCAGATAGCTATGCTATGTGAGTCATATAAGCCTGGATACACAAGACCACTGAAGAGACTAACTAGAAAGCCTCTAGAAGAGCTCAAAGATAGCTACTTAAATCCCAGTAAGGAGAAATAGCTGCTGAGCTAGAACACAGCTATCCTCAGATAGCTATGTCCTAAATGTCTTATAAAGGCTTGTATAGCCATACACAGCTAGCCTAGATAGCCAGGCAAAACCGTCCTGCAAAGCTGCCCAGGCCACAGAGAGTGGGTTATCTACTTACAACCCTAGCAGGGGAGATATCACTGTCTAGGCAAGGGCTCAAGGAGACCAGTACGTAAAACCCTAAGAAGGGGAGCCATCACTGAGTTAGCACATAGCTACCCTCAGATAGCTAGGTACCTAGGAAGGGGCTACCATAAGGGGGACCAACTGAGACTACCCAGACCACAGAGAGTGAGCTATCTACTTACAACCCTAGTAGGGGAGATAGCGCTGTCTAGGCAAGGGCTCAAGAGACCGCTACTTAAAACCCTAGGGAGAGGAGCAATCACTGAGCTATCACATAGCTATCCTCAGATAGCTAGGCTCTAGGAAAGGGGTCCTGCCATAACAATGGCTGTAATATAACCACCCTCAGATGGCTATACTCAGGAGGCCCCCAATCCAGTCCCACGATAGGCTAGCGTAGCACCGTGTCATTGACCAGGAGCTCACAAGATGGAGATCCGGGCCATCAGTAAATTATTCTCTAAGAGCGAACACATAAACATCATTAGTCCGACATCAAAGCCTGATGTAAGCTGTGGCCAAAAACAATAGAGGGCTGGACACAGGTATCCTCGAACAGCAGTTCCCTCAGATAAGGCTGAAGACAGGACAAAGATTTCAGCGCTTACTTGAGAGAGCTTGTGCCAAGGGGAACCCAAGCCAGGATAGAACATAGCTGCCCTCAGACCGTCATTTTCCGGATCAAAGTAAGCTTGAGCTGGAGCATAACCATTCGCAGACGGCTACACTCTGAGCAGGGACTGCTCACTTAAAACCCTGAAGAGGGGGAGCAGTGTACTCAGTGCAAACTCACTAAGCAGGATTCAGTGGGACCGCCCACTTAAAAATACCCAGAAGCCTGGGGAGGCAGCCCACTCCTAAACCCGTCTGGCTTAATACAGGAAGGAACATTTCCCATAACCACTCTAGGTGCTGAAACACCCTGGGAAAGAAAGCTTGCAAGCATTTCTCCACAGAGTATTAAAATATATTCATGGCCAGCGAGGCTCTCCAAACACAATCACATGCATATTAGATCTCACAGGATCAGGCTGAAATGATTCCGTGCTCACACTTCATCGTCATAACAACCCAATAGAATCTGCAGCATCTGACAACACGTTTAGAGAGGGTGTGCGGATCCAGCAGATCAAAGCGATCACCGCAAACCGGGCCGCGAAACACAAACGCTTCGTCCCGCATCCCTCGGGAATAGGAACAAACATGACTGGAGCCTAGACATCGTGACTCATCACAATGAGCACGTAACTCTGAACGAGCGTGCTTTTCGCCGAGACAAACGCGAAAGCAGAATATGCCCTAAAGAATATGCCCCAAACACGGAGGCACACATTCCCTCAGGCACTGTTCGACTCAAACGCTATACACGGGATCGATAACCCAAAAGAGCATCTTAACCCTGCGAGTCCCGCGATCCGAGTCTTGAACCGCGAGACGCAAATGCTTGTCACTCATCACTCGAGAAGAGGAACAAACGCGAATGGAGCTTCTTATTGGAGACACTCACAATGAGCGCGTTCAGAGCCCTCGAGCACTGAACTCGCAAGCTCCTGACCAAGACACAACACATAGATTGTGTGTCCTAAGCCATTAATCCCACAATTCGAGTCCTCGCCGTGCCTCGGCAGCAGCGGGACCCGAACCGCGAGACACAAATGCTTGTCACTCATCACACGAGAAGAGGGACAAATGCGAATGAAGCTTCTCATTGGAGACACTCACAATGAGCGCGTTCAGAGCCCTCGAGCACTGAACTCGCAAGCTCCTGACCAAGACACAACACATAGATTGTGTGTCCTAAGCCACTAATCCCGCGATCCGAGTCCTCGCCGTGCCTCGGCAGCAGCGGGACCCGAACCGCGAGACACAAATGCTTGTCACTCATCACACGAGAAGAGGGACAAATGCGAACGGAGCTTCTCATTGGAGACACTCACAATGAGCGCGTTCAGAGCCCTCGAGCACTGAACGCGCAAGCTCCCGACCAAGACACATGACGCATAGATCTTGTGTGTCCTCAAGTGTCAGAAACCTCGGGCACGGAGGCACACACTCTCCACAATGCTCACACGCCCTGGTCTATCACACGCATTTCAAACAGACTGCTCCTGAAGACAGCAAAGAGGATGACATATTCAGCAGTATTCAGCCTATGACGTCATGGGCCAGGTAGACCAATAGATTGGCATTGTTTCACACTTGCTTCAGACACCGGTCATGCAGGCTGCATTCCCCAATGTGCCTCCTAGAGGGCGCAGCGTGGATTTCCCTATAAAAGGAACTGTATTGCTCCGTCTCTTGCTTGCTACACCACTAACTCAAATATGACGTCTTAATCACATCATCATTTAGCAAGGACATAATAAAAGCATATATAATAACAGTATAAACATTCTTAAAGATTATAAAAAATACAAATGCAGTAAATAATAATTTTAACAATACTTCAATGTTCTCATATTTGCATAATGTCTATTATGGCTCTAACAGAATAGTTCACCCAAAAGTGAAAATTTTGTCATCGTTTACTCACTGTCATTCCAAACCTTCTTATGATGAACACAAAAGAAGATATTTTGAAGAATTCTGAAGAACCAAACTGTTGTTGGTTCCCACTGACTTCCATATAGGGAAATAAATAATATGGAAGTCAATGGGGACCATCATCTGTTTGATTACCAGCATTCTTCAAATTATCTTCTTCTGTGTTCAACATAAGATAGAAACTCATACAGGTTTGGAACGACATGAGGGTGAGTAAATGATTACACAATTTTCATTTTTGGGTGAATTATTACTTTAAACAATTACACCAGTAGGTGGCGACATAAACACACACACACACACACACACACACACACACAAACACAAACACAAACACAAACACACAAATTGTTGTCTGAAGAATGACATTTGAATCTTATTAAAGAAAAATAGATCTGACACAATTTAGTTTCATTTCAAAAGTAAAAAACTGCAATCGGTCCATACCAATGTTTTGTGATTTGTCTCAATAGGACATGAGGAGTCCAAGGTTTGCTTATAAAAAGGAAGAACAGAGTAACCTGATTACACAATTTTCATTTTTGGGTGAATTATTACTTTAAACAATTACACCAGTAGGTGGCGACATAAACACACACACACACACACACACACACACACACAAACACAAACACAAACACAAACACATTATATGTAAAAGAGTCACTAAAAAATATATAATAATGTGTGTATTACACGCATTATTACACATTTTTTCAGTGACTATTTTTGCATGTTACATAGTTAGACCCGCAGGTCCAAATAAGATGACTGATTCAGGAAAGAAACTAAATCATTCACTCAAGTTATTCGTTCAAACACATTAACCCTTAAATGCATGAATGTTTCACCAATCATTATTACATATTCGGGTCTTTAGCGACCCGGATCTATATATCCAGGATGGATGGACCTCTAACTGCTGCAATAGCAAAAAAAATATCTTATTAACAATTGCAGAAGAACAAAATAAAGCATATTTCGTTTCCTTTTAAAACTTAAAAAGGTTCAATTTGAGCAGATGATTTTACCATTGCTGTCATTGTCAGAGCGCACTTCCACTGTACATTCAGAATCTACCTCACATTCACGGTCTCAACCATATTCTCAAAACTATCGTTTTCAATGACTTCATATTCAATATTTTGATCACTGGCAGCTTATTCACCACATCCAGCATCAAATGACAGTGACATTTATATTTCATTGTGTATAGTAATTGCTCTGCAGTAAAGCCATTCAAACCAGTTCAGTTTTTGCTGATGATATTCGTTTGTTTTATGCCTGCGGCAATTATGAGTGAAACATCATGTCATCATTGTATATCAAAAAAAAGATGCATTGCACAAATAGAGTCATCAGATATGTAATTAAAGTTGCGCAGGAAAAAATACTTACACATTTACATACCTCAGGTCTGTAGCGACCCTAAACACTATTGTTTTTTTTTTTTGTTTGTTTTTTACAAAAAATGAATCAGAAAACAGGCATTCTTTTATATTTTACTATTTTTTTCTTGCTATATTGTTTATAATGAATAGATTGAGGAATACTAAGAAAGTTGATGTCTACCTTTAAAAAATAAAGGAGGGAGAGGGTAGAGAATGATGTCCCGAGTCGCTAAAAACCCGAGGTATGCATTTAAGGGTTAACTGAGGAATGAAACACCAACATTGAAATGCACAATATTTTATGGGTAGATCATATCACTTTGACCTGGATCATTGAAACTTTTTCAGCAAAAATGAACTAATCTTAATTCATTCAATTTTTTTTTATTTGAGTGAAGGTCATTTAAAACTTTAAAGTACCCAAAACTCAAAACTAGTTTGAATCTGGAAATATTGTGTTTAAAATGCAGTTACTCAATATTCTAACTTCTTGTTTATTAAACTGTTGTAAAATAGCAATATCACACTCACAATTGTGCTGTTTTTATTGATATTTGAAAGTAATATGATATATAATATAATACAAATGAGGGGAAAAAAGTGAAACACTGAAATTTCAGTTTCTGTTCACATATTTTTACAAACATTGCAATATTGTCATAAGTAAAAAGCCTACCCAAATATCCAGACATGTCAAACGCTGCCTAAAACCTGAGTAATAGTGCTTCTCAATAAGCCATGACGCATGCTTCCTTAACTCACACTGGCCTGATAAAAATCCAGCCTCCTCCTTCATTTACAGCATTAGATAAATCACAGGGTCTCTGACAGCAGATTGAGTCCTCAACGAGTCTTTGTGAGCTTCACACCATCCTGCAGAAGCCAGAGGCAGAAACGCCGGCTGGGTTTAGCCGATGTGAGCAGAATCTCAACATGGGCTTCAGTGAGACAGCTTCCATCAAACCAACCAACCAGCTATCAGCCTCAACCACACACAATCTGCCAGCTCATTGCCCCACAACCTGCTCGATTCTGTGTGCCATGCTAAATAACACAATTTTAGATGCTCTGAAATTATACTTTTTTTTATATATTTTTTTTTTGATGAACTGTTTTTGCAAGGGCTTCAAGATACTGCAGCTCAAGGCACATTTGCACAACTCTACTCAAAGGCTGTTATGGATTGTTATTTTGGCTGATATTTGGCCATTTAGAGGTCACTGACATTTTTCAATAAGAAAGACAAAAATTTATTCAATGAGTTATTGCCAACATTTATGGAGTTCATAGATGGAAAATGTATACTATCTGTTTTAAAATATTTTTGAGATAACTAAAAATATCTAAGTAAATATGTTAGGGTGATATAGGTAAAATGGCAAAATATTGAATTTTGTATTGAATATTTTATAGATATTTTAATGTAACAGCATTTTAGCATTTTATACGCATTTACTTTATGCTTTAAATATGAACTGTATGTATGTGTGTGTGTATTAAATACAATTTTATAAAAGTATATATATACAGTACACACACACACACACACACACACACACACTATTGGCTGCAAATACATAATGAAAGGTTAAAATAGCACCATTGGTTGAGCCAATATTGCTGTTATGCTGAAGCCAGACACAAAGTGACTTCAAAGTGTTGCCGCAAGTCTGCTAGCCACTAGGGCTAGACTTCGACGGCAGATTACTTTGATAAAAATGCCTGGAGGGGTGGATTCAGGAGCACTGTTTACACATATACACATGACCTGGATTCCTAGGCTAACACCAACAAGGCCATTTACTCACAGTAATTTGGTTTCCTTGCGCCGGCAGACTCCAGCAGGGCTATCAAAAGAGACGAATCATTTCAGCAGGTGGATGGAGAGAAGGCTGCAGTGGCCTAATAAAAAAGCACTCTGCATATAGCCCCCCCCCCCCCCTTAAAGATAAAAATGCCTGGAGGGGTGGATTCAGGAGCACTGTTTACACATATACACATGACCTGGATTCCTAGGCTAACACCAACAAGGCCATTTACTCACAGTAATTTGGTTTCCTTGCGCCGGCAGACTCCAGCAGGGCTATCAAAAGAGACGAATCATTTCAGCAGGAGGATGGAGAGAAGGCTGCAGTGGCCTAATAAAAAAGCACTCTGCATATAGACCCCCCCCCCCCTATAATAGGGGCCTGCTGGCAAGCTTGTAAGAAAACATGCAGTCTGCAGTTTCGCCAGCCTCTCAGAGAACACCATTAAACAAGAAGCTGTTGACTTGTAATGAATAATAAAACAAAAGCATCAACACTGTGGATGTTACGGAGGAGCGCTTATAGGAACCAAGAAGTCGTGCCAGTTCTCAGGAGGGTGACGAAATAGCTCATAGAAAAAAAATTATCTCATATTTTTCCCACATACTGTAAGTTCGTGACCTCAATTTTCAAATTCATGAAGGCAAAGTGCTCTGAATCAGCTCACCGCAGAAAAGTTAACAAGGTTTATTGATTAGCAAAACAACAATTATTGATTTTAAAAGTGAAAAACATGTATTAAAGGGATCATACGTGCCCACTTCATGTCAAGAATCATTCCCATCAAACGTGGTTCTTTGCTGACCTTATAAATGCCGCAGAAATTCAAGCACCAAGCCTGAGTCTAGTAGCATCTATAACATCTCTAACAAAACAGAAAGTGTGGGCATATAGTTAAATTACTGTTTTTATTTATTTTTAATTGAACTTTCACAATTCAATACCTATATCTCTATATATAAAACAAGATACTGTATGATGAATGTAACATGAATACATCTGATTTTTGAATGGGCAGGCCGCATTAAAAATAAATAAATGAAGAAAAGCTGATATAAGCACACTTGTGATCACATATCAGTTGAACTCTATATTCAGTAAATGGACCACATTGCTATGCTGTCCTGAAACTATAAACAGCTTACAACATGAATTTATGTTTATATTTACAATATTTGTTCCAGAATATTTTTTTTATATTGGTTTTGAAAATATGTGACCCTGTCTGTGAAATCCAGGCTAAAGTCTCAAAATATAATTATGAGATAACAAGAATCAAAGTTTAATTTCAACCATTAATTTCACTATGATTTCAATCTTTGACATAACCTTACTCAGTCAATATTAAAGATATCAAGGTAACATTTTCACAGAATGTTCTTTTCCTTATGAAGGATGATTTTATGTAGAAAGCAATAAATCACAAAAAAGGATAACTTCAGATGGGTTTTCACAGCTAGGGTCACATATACCGTCGTGGTCAGAATTATTGGCACCCTTGGTAAATATGGTCAAAGAAGGCTGCTAAAATAAATTTGCATTGTTAATCATTTTGATCTTTTATTTAAAAAATGCATATAAATCTAACCTTTCATTGGAGAATAAGAATTTAAAATGGGGGGAAATATCATTATGACATAAATGTTTTTCTCTAATACACATTGGACACAATTAACGGCACCGTTTTATTCAATGCTTTTTGAAACCTCCATTTGGCATAATAACAGCTCTGAGTTTTCTCCTATAATGCCTGATGAGGTTAGAGAGCACCTGACAAGAGATCAGAGACAATTCCTTCATCCAGATTCTCTCCAGAACCTTCAGATTCCCAGCTCCATGATGGTGCTTCTCCTCTTCAGTTCACCACACTCATTTTCTATAGGGTTCAGGTCAGGGAACTGGAATGGCCATAGCAGATGCTTGGTTTTGTGCCCAGTGAGCCATTTTTGTGTTGTTTTTAAGGTTTGTTTTTGGATTATTGTCCAGTTGGAAGACCCAAACATGGCCCATTATAAGTTTTCTTACAGAGTCAGTCACTTTTTGATTTTTTATCTGTTGGTATTTGATAGAATCAAATATGCTATGTATCTAAACAAGATGTCCAGGACCTCCAGCAGAAATATAGGCCCACATTAAAAATACAGCAGTCTATTTCATTGTACACATGGGGTACTTTTTATCCCTGTGTGCACAAAACCAATCTTGAGAGTCTGTTACTAAAAAGCTAATTTTTTAGTTACATCTGACCATAGAAGCCAGTCCCATTTGAAGTTCCAGTCGTGTCTGACAACAGAATATGTTGGGGATTGTTTTTGGATGACAGCATTTTCTTTTCTTGATTTTTTTTCTTGAAACCCTCTCAAACAACATGTGGTGTAGGTGCCGGTTTTCTGACCCTGAGACTATTTTCTGCAATTCTCCAGCTGTGGTCCTTGGAGAGTCTTTAGCCACTCAAACTCTCCTCCTCACCGTGCATTAGGACGGTATAGACACACGTCCTCTTCCAGGCAGATTTGTAACATTTTCTGTTGATTGGAAATGATTAATTATTGCCCTGATGGTGGAAATGGGAATTTTCACTGCTCTAGCTCTTTTCTTAAAGTCACTTTCTAATTTGTGAAGCTCAATTATCTTTTGTTGCACATCAGAAATATATTCTTTGGTTTTTCTCATTGTGATGGATGATTAAGGGAATTTGGCCTTTGTTTTCCCTCCTATTTATATTCCTGTGAAACAGGAAGCCATGGCTGGATAGTTTCATGTTCATAATCACCCTGGTATGCTCAAAATTGTAAATATGAATGGGAATATACTTCACAGATATTTTACTCATAAGAATTTCTAGGGGTGCCAATAATAGTGTCCAACGTGTATGTGAGAAAAACATTTATTTAATAATGAGATTTTCCCCCATTTTCAATTGTTTTAGTTCAATGAAAGGTTAGATATTTGTGAATTTTGAAAAATAAAAGATCAAAATGATTAACAATGCAGATTTATTTTCACAGCCGCCTTTGATCATATTTACCAAGGGTGCCAATAGTTCTGACCACGACTGTATAAGTGGAATATTGGTGTCTTTTATCACATTTCTTTAAGTTTTAAACAACATTTAGCCATTTGAAGCTGCACACTAAGGTACGTTCAGACAGAACAATCAAATAACATGAAGTTATTGATTCTAAATAAGTGCTGCCGATTTACACCAACATACTTTAAATAAAGAAAGTTTAACTTTATTCAAATAAGCAGTGAATAAAAAATTATTAAAAATAACAAATAGTAATACATTTAAATAATCAAATATTAAAATATATACACAAAGCTTGCTTGAAAAATATTTTTTATCAGAATTTTTTATTTTTTTTTACATTTGATACATCTCAACTACTGTATTTTCAGTTTTTCAAATCATGTGACACAACCAACTATTAGCGTTAATGGGCATCCAACGGCAGAAACAGCTACTAATGACCTTATGACCTCCAGCTATAAAAGCTCTTGTCAGTGCAAATGGGGCATTATAATGATTTTACTTCAGTTAAGGGAATTACATTTTGGTTTAAAAGGGTTACTCCACTTCCCAAGAACACCCAGTATCGATGGTAAAATCACTGTAACGCACATTCTTACTGTGGCTTATTGCTAATTATCTAATTTTCCAGGAATAACAGTCTTAAACAAGTCTACACTAGGGACGAGGTGACAAAATGCTTTACTGACACGCTTTACACGAGCTGCAAATAGCTGGCAACTGCGTAATAGCATTTGTGATCGAAGGACACATGATCCTTTTCCAATCAATGCCCAATGTCTGTCGGTGACAGTGAATGGGTATTTCATGACACTCCCCATGGGATCTCATAAACACCATCAATAGCATCTTCCCACCCTTATGTGTATCATTTTCACTCATATGTTGGTGCTGGATATTAATGGTTGTAATATTTTACAGCTTTTCTGATTGAAGGTCATCAGAAACGCCAATGATTTCGCTCTTCCCTACAAGGTTACATGAC
The DNA here is from genome assembly GCF_001515645.1 of Sinocyclocheilus grahami. Lineage (NCBI taxonomy): Eukaryota > Metazoa > Chordata > Actinopteri > Cypriniformes > Cyprinidae > Sinocyclocheilus > Sinocyclocheilus grahami. The sequence goes on from NW_015505730.1 coordinate 646,883, forward strand.
TAGGAAGCCGGATCATAGATTTACCGTATTGTGACAGTGGACATACAGTATACACACACACAACCACACTTCGGTCTTGTTCTGCCAAATTTGTAGTAAAACAAATTAGCGGCTACGTGATATAAACCACCCCTTAACAAACTCAGGAGCCTTGACTTTCCCTCTTCATCCTTGTGGCACCAGCACCATCTAAAACCCTGTCAGTTCGAGTCACTGACTCACTTTTAACGTGCATTAGATGCAGCATTATCAGTGTCCGAGGTGTTATATTTGGAGCTGTAATCTGTTCGCACAAAGGAAAGGGCTCTATCTCTTCCTCTGACCCCCGTGGCTCAAGTATCACCCAGCCCTTTAGAAACGCCACTAAGTGCCCAAGCCAGGCGCTCATATTTCCCCTTCCCTCCAGATTATGAATGATAGGGTAACTCTTTTTACATTCATTACACAAGCGCGCATGCATAATTGATTTCGTTCAAATTATGGCACCCCGAAATATTCAGCTGAGTTATGGCTGGCCCTTCCAACCCCAGATGATTCTCCTTGTACACGAAATACATCAGCAACCCTCGCACTGCATCTCGTAAAAAGGCCTTTAGGCAACAAGGTTTCATGAAGGGAAATCAGTTGTACAAGTTTTATTACTTTAATTGCGCCTACATTAATCAGAAAACAATGCAATGTAAAATATAATAATGATTACAATATTATTAATAGTAATAATAATTATTATTAGTACTATTATTTTATTATTATTTTCATAAACACTCATTTTTATTTTGCATAGAATATAATACAATAGTAATATTTCTTGTTTTGTTTTATTTAGTAAAATAATAAATAATAATAATAAAAATAATTATTACTATTATTATTGACATGTAATCACATAATGTATTAAAACCAAAATTGTTCAGCCCTACAATCAAACACAGCAAACCTGGATTTTTAAAGAGCATTTTAAAATGCAATCACAATTTTGATCAGAAAAAATCTCCAAATTGTGCAGCCCTCGATAAGGCTACACAATTATCAAATTACAAAAGCTGTGATTTAATTTAAAAAAATGTATGTGCTGCATGTTTTGAAGTGAAGTGCTTAAAAATTTGAAGGTTTAACTTTTGAAAATTAAGAACTTAAGACAGCTATAAATATTAGAAATTGTAATTTTACAGTTTTAATGTAAAACAAATTATTATTACTATTATTATATTTTTATTAAATGTTTTAACAATTAAATATTACAATAGTAATATTTCTTTTTTTACTAGTAAATTTGAGATTATTTAGTATTATTGTTATTTAGTAGTAAATAATAAAATCTATTAATTATTATTGTTATTCTATTATTATTATTATTATTATTATTATATAAATATTTGATATAATAATAATTATTATTATATTCATACATATATATATATATATATATATAGAGAGAGAGAGAGAGAGAGAGAGAGAGAATATATAGACAAGCATAGCATCGCAATCACTATCTTTATTTGAAAAACTGCAATTATATTTTTCCTAAAATCACGCAGCCCTAGTCTTTCCGCATACTGCTTCCAATGCCTTTAACAATCATATAGAGCTGAAACGTGAAAAATAAAACCCAACAGGCAAAGGTTTAGCTAAATGTGTAATTTTAAGTAAAGATAAAGGAAAAATCACATGCTATCAGACTGCATTATTCCCTGCTACTTTAAAATGCAATTCAAGGTGAGAACCTGATGCACAGCAAATAATGAATTGCCTCAGGTCTAATATATCAAACCCTGTAAGGATTTGTGCAGATGAAGGGTTGTAAGAAGAACAGAAAAACAACATCAAATCAAAGTGCTGATGCTGTAACACAGGCATCATCACATTGTGGAATATCATCAAAGCGGTGCCGAGCCCTGTCAACACAGCAGAGCCGCGGGATCCTTAGGGGAATATGGGCTGTCATTCACCTGAATAATGCCACAGACAGGGCTGGTATTTCAGAGAGTAGGGGAAGTCCATCATCCAGGATAGGTCACTCAGAGACTAATCTTGTTAAAGGTTAGATGTGAACTGTGACCGGTCCCCACAACAGGAGCCTTTGACAAAGTGCAGGCATATGGCACAGGGAAAAAATGAGGGTCAGCATGTCCAATGAGCTTCTGCTCCTCTAGAAAACAGCTATATGGATTGGAATACCATCTTGTGCATTATTTTCTGGTTAAGAAACAACACAGAAGTAGTAAAAGTCAACAACATCAGGAGTAGTAATAAATAGAAATAGTAAAAAGATTATTATTAACTATAATTAAATTTAAAATAAATGATATGAATAACCAAAGTTTGAAATGCCACCTATCATTTTAAATATAATTTATTAATAAATATTTCCAAATATTATTTTAAGAAACACCATGTAATAGTATTTATATATTTAACGAACAAGAAAAACATTAAACCAAGTGGAAAAAGAAAAAAAAAATCAACAAACTTTTTTTAAACATCATTATTATTATATATATATATTAATTAAGGAACATTAATTAACAGTATTAATTAATAAATAATGTCAATTAAGGAACACCATATAATATTATTTAGATATTGTTAGGTTAGGAAACACTACATAAGTAGCAGGGATAGCATTAAACAAGGTGGAAATAGAAAAACGATTAAACTGATATGAATAACCAAGTTTTTAAAAAATGTCACCTGGATATGTAAACCAGGATACAAATAGAAAAATGATTAAATTCAGATTGAAATGATTATGTGATATGAATTTAAATAGTCAACTATAGTTTTTAATATAATTTATTATTTAATAAAATGTAATACCATTTAAAATTATAATAAAATAATAATAAAATGGTAAATAAAAAATAAGTGAAAAGTACATAAATAATAGAAAGGTTTATAGGTAATATTTAATAACTACTTCCTAAAAATGTATAGAATAACAGAAATGAATATTTTCTGTTATTAAATGTTACCTTATATTGCATGTATCACTTTTTTAAACACTATATAATTCCTGATGAATTCCTTTGCAAATCAGCAAATTGAATGAACTAAAAGGGTGTCACTTATTACATTCTGACTTTTTCCCAAACCTCACTCTTCACATACAAACCCACCTGACGGTGAATCTATAGCGTATCAGCGCATCAAAAGGGCAACATTAGAAGCACTCGATATTCAAGTCGAAATGCTCTCGTTTCAACATGTCAAGGTCGAGAGTGGCATGATTAGATGTTGAAGGGTTTGTAGTAAAAAGCTCAACAATCAGATAGCTTTGCAGGTCAAGAGTAGAGACAAATGAAATATCCTCCCACATTGTTCTCATGCATAAAATAGCTATGCAACTCATTTACCAGCTGTTGCTCGCACAAATGGCTTGGCTAGTCAGAATCCCCGCGAGTGTGAGGGTTTAAAACATTTATTCAAATACTACGGCTGTGGAAGCACACTGCAAACTCTCTGCGCGCATCCATATTTATCAGCTGCATATGGAAAAAGTTCAATGTGAAACTGCTCATAGACAGCCAACTCAAGCTCCTTCCATCTCGGAGGTCTCAATTAGAACCGTTTAAGACCTTCTTGGACTGTAAGACCTTAAGGAGCATGGGACCCTATAGGAATGTTGCCATTGCCATGCATAACAGGAAGGAATTGTTCGGATATATCTCACCTTACTTGCGAAAAATCAATGTTAACCAAATAGTTCCCACTGAGTAACATATAAAACAAGTGATTAAATGTCAAATCTGAGTGCTGTTCGATTGAATTTAAGGTAACGTATTTAAATAGTGTATGGCTAAATACAGATCACCTGTCAGGCTCAAACCACAGGAGTAGCATTGCTTCAAATCAAAACTCAGCAAGATTACCACAATTATCTCTCTTGAGTCTTTATGTAACCACAGTATGACTGCAAGTTAGCACTATATAACAACAAGCATCATTATTCACCAAAAATAGCTTTTGTTTTGTCTGCTGAATGGATGCATAGAGTCAAAATGAAAACAAAATTGACCCTATTTATAGGTCAGGGCGATTTTTTCCAATTTAATTGATTCATTCGAGTGTAATGTTTTGCCAAGATGCATTTTTTTCCTCAAGAAATTGCGATTTTGAATCAAAAATATTTGCAAATGTTACAACTAGACACGTTGACAATACACCAATGATAACAGTTAAGAGAAAACGGTAACATAAAACATATCTCTAACCACAAAGCATGGGTATTTGCATTGAAAAACACGAGATGCCGGCAGCAGAATGGTAAAAAAAGGCAAGGTTATAAGACGCGAGTTGAACTTCTTTAAACGTCTCGGGTTACTTATGTAACCATGGTTCCCTGAGTAGGGAACGAGACACTGCGTCCTCTAGGGGTCGCTATGGGGAACGCCTCGTCGTCACTGCATATTTAGAATGCTGTTTCATGCGCACAAAGCTGAAAAAAACGCCAATGGTCAAACATCTTGCACATCAAACATGTTTAAAGAAACAACAATGGAAAAACAGCACATTGGAATGCAAAAACCTATATAGAATTACTGCATGTTTGATATATTCCATGTTTGCGTGATGGTGATGGACTGAAAGGTGCCATTATTTTCTGTAAATAGCTTACTACTGTTGTTATATTTATTACGTTTTGAATTCAAATGCAATTAATTCTACAAATATACTTAAGTGAATTTGTTTTACATAGTGCTGTCAAAAGATTAATCGCATCCAAAATAAAGGTTTTTGTTTACATAATATATGTGTATGTACTGTGTATCTTTGTTATGTATATATATATATATAAAAATATATACTGTATGTATGTGTATTTATATATACATAACATACACAGTAAACATATATTATTACATATATTATGTAAACAATAATCGCGATTAATCGTTTGACAGCACTAGTTTTACATTTACACCATGCTGACCACTGGTTGACCACATGGTTTTGAAAGTTTTTAATAAAGAGAATGTTACTTGAGTCATTGTGTAGTTATGTTTTTTAGATTGAGTAGTTAAAAAAAAGTTATCTTGAATCAGTCAAAAGTTCTGGGGAAAAAAATAGCCCAACCTGTTTATATGGTGCATCCGCCTCTAAAACAACTTTACTTTTCTGCTGATGCCACCTATGCCAAATAAGAGGGGAAAAGTGATAGGTTTACTATTACTATTAATGATAGCCTCCTTAAAAAAATGAGTGTCGGCTTTGTTTTATTCAATTTAATCAGTAAAATCGCTTGCCATTCCATTTTTCTTACTCACTGAATATACGATTGCACTCCGAAATGTCATATTATGGGAGTAAAATTGTTTGCGAATGCTGTTTCATGTTGACTTTCACATTACACAGAATTATTACAATGCGGTATCACTATACCAACCATAAAGCTTTACAGCTTCTTATATTATTTTATCAGACATTATATGAAAGATCCAAAATCTCTGAATGCAGTCTAGGCTCTTGCTGTTAGACTGATGTAAATGCAAAACCAGAACCCAAAGTTAACACCATCCTAAAAGACGTAAACATGTCTTCCAAAGACCAAACATCTTTCCTAGAAAATATGGGGTGAAAAATCTTGTCGAATATCATCCTGCTAGACAGCCAGACCACTTGGGCATGCAGATTATATGCATACGTCTTGGTACACATGCATGTTTGCATGCGCTGTTCTCATCCCAATGAATGTTTGCATTTCCTGCGAGTCTCAGAGCAAAACTCTGTTATAAGGAATTACAACACATTTTTCTGTTTATTCCAGCTTAACTTCTACAGCTTTGATCTCTTCGCTATCAGTTAAAGCTGGAGTGTGTTATTTTTTATGTTAAAATCCAGTTTAATATGCAGACAACTTTAAGGAAGCCATCTGTATGCTGATTTCCCCAAAAAGTGTAAACACTGTGGCGCTATCAAAACAGTGCTCTGTTTGTTCAGGCATTCAAACCGACACATTTGTTCAAGCAGTGATGTTGGGACGGGACTATCTGTATCTGTTTGTCTGACCAGCAGGAGTGTTTGAGAAAAATAGAAATCATTGCAGAAATTCTACACGTCAGTTTGAAGACGGTTTACTCCAACTCTAATGTTGTTGGCCTTCGGCTACAGCCAATACCTCTGGGTCTGGGAGTTCTCAGTCTCTATAAGCAGCATGTTGCACCTCTCGCTCTGATTTCACAGTGAAAGCCTCCTTTAATTGCGATGACACTATTGGTCACAAGTGGAAGTACTAGGTCAGTTTTAGGTCTCAAGCCTCATTTACACGTCCCCCCGAACTGAGCGCCACTCTTCGCCTTGAGGACCTTCACATGGTGGTTTACTTGATTGCAATTAGCCAGAGGTGATCATTAACCGAAACATGCTCTCTCATCACATGTCTGACTATTTGGAAAAAAAAAGAGAGAAAAAAACAACGAAAAAGAAAATCAAGTTTAAGCTCATGGCAGATGCATGAAAGTAATTTAGGTCACTTTACAATAAATGGAAGCTTTTCTAACACTTGCTATTAATGACTCTAATTAAGTGTTAATTCAAAGTGTCTTTTCTGAAATGAGACTAAGTTTATGCCTGTAGTTCAAAAAGTTCATGCAAACTGTGAACATACTTATTCAGTTATATCATTTACAGCTTACATAGGATTAAAGCAACAAAGTAAGATCTTGCAGGTTCAAATGAAGATAAATCCAAAATAGCTTGCCACCTGTTTTTCAGCATAATCAGTATAGTTGTATACAGGGCCTAAAATTAACACTCGCCAAGCGCCAAATGCGAGTAGAAATCTGCGTTGGTGAGTATATGTAACCCTGTCAGTCGCCAGTTGGCGAGTAAAACTTTTACGAAATATAACAATGCAATGTACTTATTGAGAACAACAGCTAGTTTTTAAAGAGATTCGCTGTTTCTGACGTAAGCGAATAAAATAATCTTTTCCGAAGACGAGTTCATCTTAGCTGTTCTGTCATAAGCGACAAGAGCGAATTAAATAATAGGATACAAACGGGCTGATAAGGTCAGAGCAGTGTGATGGCCAGCTTGTCCGTAGACACGGTTCTAATAACTTTTACCTGAGAAGATATTGCTGCTTCATTTTGGAAGATTAACTTTTCCTTCAAAATTTAAATTCGATAATCCGGCCCTCAAATGAAGCTAACTGAATAGCCCTGCTCTAATCTGTTAACATGGGTGCGGAAAAAATACGCACCACATACGCACTGCAAACTGAGTATGTGTGAAACAGGCGATGGCCATTTGCCGAAAACATGCAAAGGACAAGAATCGCAACGTTTTTTTAGGGACAAAAAAAAAGATAAATCAAGAAATCTGTTTGTTGTTTTTTTTCTTGTAAGTAAAGTAAAGGTCAAATGAAAAAATTTTAATATGTTTAGTCATTGTACTAATAATGACTGCCTGTTTTTGCAAAAAAGAGTTTCATGGCCAGTAAAAAAAATAAACATTTTGGCCGGTAAATTTTATCACGTCACTGGCCAATGGCAGGTGTGGCAAAACGTTAGTTTTAAGCCCTGGTTGTATAGCTTAAAAAAGACATTGAAAAACAAATAACAAACTCTTAGACCACTTACAAAAGCCATATATGATACTGTACTTATACATGATATTTGAAAGCAGTGTGCTATCAGTGATAACTACTATTAAAATATTTTGTTGTTAACTGAAAAAAGCTGAAATAAAATATAGATATTAGATGAAAAACTTGAACTAAAAACAAATTCGAAATTATGTTTTGGCAGCTAACTGAAACAAAATAAATGACGTTGATGTACTAAAATGACTGAAACAAAAAAAAAACCTAATTAGAAATATTATTATACAAAAATTGGCAAATACGATCACTAAAGCTTAAACTAAAATTAAACTTTTGAAACAGTAGAATTTTGCATTATTACTTATCTTACCAATGTTCTCGTTTGACCCTCAACACTTCTAAAGAAACCATTTGCCATTATATCTCATTTATCTGCAACGTCTTAAATCATTCTCAGATTTTTTGGTGCTCAATACGATGCACTGGTTACATAACACAAGCATCTAAGTCAACCTCTGTACCAAAGACAGACATAAAGGGATAGTTCACTCAAAAATGAAGAGAGTTATTTAGCACAATGTCCAAGCTGCTCTTTTCCATACACTGAAACTAAATGATAGACATGACAGTCCCAGGTCTGCATCCACTATCATTGTACGGGGAAAAAAAAACAGCTGGGATATTTTCCTAAACGCCTTCTTTTATATTCCACAAAATAAAGGATTTCAGGTTTGGGACGACATGAAGGTGAGTAACTGAGCAAGTGAACTAACACTGCAGGGCACCTTGACTTGTGTTTAGGTGGCTATAGTCTCCTATAAGGTAAGTCTCGTCATCTATACAGTGCTAAATAAACTCGCAGAACACTTTCTGTCTCAAAGTCATCTCTGTTGCCTGGATACCCACCTAGCCGGAGATTTGCATGCAAAGGATTAGAGTGTAGGATGGTGAACATGATGTCTGCTGCCTGTGACAAACTGTAATGAACCTCAGCGCCCCTTATCAACCCTGCACAAACCAGGAATGATCACACCAGAACAGTACAAGGCAGCTAAATTAAACAGAGTGTGGAGAGCAGGAAGAAACGGCAGGCCAATAACAATGAGCCTGCAGCTTTTAATACATAAAAATAAGGTTCAATTACAACTATCTGACTCCTATAAATGAGGAACGCTATTAGTTTCTTTCTTTCATTTTCTTTTTTCTTTCTTTCCCTGCAGTCCATTGTTAAGGGGATAGTTCATGGAAAAATGAAAATTCTGTCATCATCTACTCACCCTTGTGTCGTTTTAACCTACGATTTTTCTTTTCCATTAAACACAAAGGAGTTATTTAGCTGAATGTCCAAGTTACTTTTTTGTCAAGCAATGAAAAATGAATAGTATTAGGCTTTGGAAAGGACAATGTACCATAAAAGTGTCCCATAAGAATCGCACATTATATTCCAGATCTTCTAAAGCCATATGGCAGCTTTGTGTGAGGAACAGCCATCAGACTACTGCACTTTCATTGCATTTCATGTGGCAGCTACCTTCCACTTTCATTTCTGAAAAATCATAGGTTTCAAACTACATGATGGTGAGGATGTTTTAGGTGAAATATTTAAGCAAGTGTAAATGTATGATATTGTTAGTGCAGAATAGTTTAAATTATTGGAAATGTTGTCCAAGTTACAATACAATTGTAGGAATTAAGAGAGTTTAAACGCATTAAAAATATAACAAAAAAATATATATCATGATATAAAAGAAAAAGTTCAGAATCTTAGGGATGTAAAGGTACACAAAAATAGCAGTTCATTTATTAAACAGCGGTTTACTAAAAAAACTATGGCTCAGTCTTAAAATGAAAACATATCTGTCAATACTGCTGCAACTGGTTGCAAATCTGTGCTAATTGGACTAAATTGACAAATCTGGTCAATATCAATACAAATATAGATTTTTTTAGTGTCTTCTGTTTAAGAAACATATTGATCATTATAGAAAACTACACAACTTTGCTGAGAAAGGTTTAGGGTTAGGAACAAAAGCATTGCACTGTAGTGGAAGGAATCCATCACCTGTTCTATACAGTATATAATGACAATCAATAAAAGTAAGTAAATAAATAAATATTTTACATTAAACCAACAGTTAAACATAAACCAACCAAACTATAAAAAAGAACAATGTTTGAATAATAAATGTCAGTATTAGAAATAAAAAGCTAGGTGCTGTATTATGCCACACAATGCCATGCTCGTGTCGTATTGCTGGATTCTTCTGGTAATCTCTTGAATCCAGTGTCAGTGTGTAAACACAGTAAATACCCTGTAGGCCTTGTAAGCAAGCAAAGCTTTCCTATGATACAGCGCCCTCAGAAAAAGATAATACATAGCAGAAAAATATTCCCCATGCTAATTCTAACAGAGTCAGGGACAGATACGGGTCTCTATAATGCATCAGCATCGCTCTTGGTTCCATTATCTTCTGCTGGCGAGCAGCGCTTCTATACGGTCACAGAAATCCTTGGGATTAAGCAGGAAGGAAAAGCCATTTCTAATGAGATACGAGTTTAAACCAATGTAAGAAGGTGATCGGCTCTCTGGTTATACCTTAACAAGTGGGGATGAAGTAAAAGTGCACAAATAATATGTGACACTGTTTACATTTTTAATACATATAGGAAAAAATATTGATTTTACATTGATATTACATTATCAGCCATGCTGAAGTGGTGCCACACAAACCCAAACAAGCCTATGTGCTAATATTTCCACATTTTTGTCAGAAAGACAAAAAAAGTGTTCTAAAAATGTTTAAGTGTCAAGTAAATAATGTTTAATTTACAGCATGCGCATTCTAAAACTGAAAGATTTAAATCTGAGGATCTTGATTTACAAATTGAATTGACCTACAACAACATTTTAGCATATTTTTGGATAACTGCGTTAATTGGCTTGATAATTATCCAAACACATAGAAAATCCACAGATTTACTAAAAAAAAGGGGTAAATGTTTTTACTCTTACTTTTGATCAATTTAATGCATCCTTGCTGAATAACAGTATTCATTTCTTTTATTGATCCCAAACTTTTAAAGGGGTCATATGATGTTGCTAAAAAGAACATTATTTTGTGTATTTGGTGTAATGAAATGTGTTTATGCGGTTTAAGGG